>NC_081568.1:148843454-148880737 GCF_022355385.1 Mustela nigripes | reverse complement strand
AGTCTCTCATGGTTCACCTCCCCTTCCAATTTCCCCCATCTCCCTTCTCCTCTCTAACTCCCCATGTCCTCCATGCTATTTGTTATGCTCCACAAATAAGTGAAACCATATAATTGACTCTCTCTGCTTGATTTATTTCACTCAGCATAGTCTCTTCCAGTCCCATCCATGCTGCTACAGAAGTTAGGTATTCATCCTTTCTGATGGAGGCATAATACTCCATAGTCTATATGGACCACATCTTCCTTATCCATTCGTCCGTTGAAGGGCATCTTGGTTCCTTCCATAATTTGGTGACCGTGGCCATTGCTGCTATAAACATTGGGGTACATATGGCCCTTCTTTTCACGACATCTGTATCTTTGGAGTAAATACCCAGGAGTGCAATGGCAGGGTCATAGGGAAGCTCTATTTTTAATTACTTTTTTTTTATTTTTATGATTTTTTTTTATTTTTTAAGATTTTTATTTATTTATTTGACAGAGAGAGAGATCACAAGTAGGCAGAGAGGTAGGCAGAGAGAGGAAGGGAAGCAGGCTCCCTGCTGAGCAGAGAGCCCAGATGCGGGGCTCAATCCCAGGACTCCGGGATCATGACCTGAGCCGAAGGCAGAGGCTTTAACCCACTGAGCCACCCAGGTGCTCCACTCCCATATAGTTTGATTAAAATTTTTATTTCTTTGAGACAGAGAGAGAGAGAGCGAGAGAGAGAGAGAATGAGTATGGAGGGGAAGGGCAAAAGGAGAGGGAGATGCAAAGTCCCTGCTAAGCAGGGAGCCCAGTGTGGGGCTGGATCCCAGAACTCTGAGATCATGACCTGAATGGAAGGAAGATGCTTTACTGACTGAGCCCCCAGGTACCCTAAACCTCCATGTGTGGAAAAATCCTTGTGTTCAGTAATTCAGTGTTGCTTCATGGGAAATTAATCATGAGCTTTTTCTTCTTCTTTCCTCAGAATGCATCAGAATTTAGCTCCAAATATTAATATAATATAGTGTGTCTCAGCATATTTTCACCATCTATGATGTTTATTTATTCAGAAATGAAGATGCTGTTTGTTTCCTCTGTCGTAATGGAATGGACTATAGCGTTACATTCTGTAGAGGAGGACAAATATATTAAAACCATAATGCACGTCTTTCAAGCTTTTTAAGTGTTCATAAAATTCTCATTTACACCTCTTTATGATTGACTTTAATGAGAATTCTTCACAATATTATAGTCCATGAAGACATGCTACTCAATTGCTTGATTTTCATGGGTACGTGGACACAGTTCAAAATTATGGTAATATAGAAGTTTTCCTTCTCTGTTATACATCAGTGTTTTATTTAGAATTTCATGGGTTGAGTTTTCTCTTACTCTCTTACTCTTGGTAATTTCCTAAGAATTTGCTTCCTTGTCTGGCTCATTCACGACATTAGCTAGGTGTGGGTTGGGTTTTATCTGTGCAGGTTGTTAGAGGAAGAGAATTTTCAGCTCAGTATATTTCAGCATATTTCAAGACCATGTGAGTATAACTCAAAAAAGGATGAGCTTTATGGGCGCCTGGGTGGCTCAGTGGGTTAAGCAGCTGCCTTCGGCTCAGGTCATGATCCCAGAGTTCTGCGATCGAGTCCTGCATCGGGCACCCCGCTCAGCAGGGAGCCTGCTTCCCTCTCTCTCTCTCTCTGCCTGCCTCTCCATCCACCCGCGATTTCTCTCTGTCAAGTAAATAAATAAAATCTTAAAAAAAAAAAAAAAGAATGAGCTTTATGCTTTTTGCTGGAAAATTCTGTGTGTTTTTGTCTTGTGTTTGTATGTCACACATATATACTGTGTCACCCCTACTTTCTGTCTCCTTGGTACGAGTGGGCAGTGAATGTCGTTCCATGTCTAGGTGAGTTGTCATCCACATGGAATTGATTTCATCATGTATTTGTGGGTGAATTTTTATTCTCTGCATGAGAGAAATACTTTTATTGAATTCAGAATAATTTTCAACATTTAATACTTCTGTATATACTTCTGTTTTGGTATGAAATACAAAAGATATACTTTATCTAATTAATTGTAGGATTAATACCCATGATATGTATTGGTACCTTTGTCATTGAGTTATGCATTTTCTTTTATTTTTTTTTTATTTTTTTTAAATTTTTTATTTTTGATAAACATATATTTTTATCCCCAGGGGTACAGGTCTGTGAATCACCAGGTTTACACACCTCACACCACTCACCAAAGCACATACCCTCCCCAGTGTCCATTACCCCACCCCCCTTCTCTCAACCCCCCTCCCCCCAGCAACCCTCAGTTTGTTTTGTGAGATTAAGAGTCACTTTTGGTTTGTCTCCCTCCCAATCCCATCTTGTTTCATTGATTCTTCTCCTACCCACTTAAGCCCCCATGTTGCATCACTACTTCCTCATATCAGGGAGATCATATGATAGTTGTCTTTCTCTGCTTGACTTATTTCGCTAAGCATGATACACTCTAGTTCCATCTATGTTGTCGCAAATGGCAAGATTTCATTTCTTTTGATGGCTGCATAGTATTCCATTGTGTATATATACCACATCTTTTTGATCCATTCATCTGTTGACGGACATCTAGGTTCTTACCAAAGTTTGGCTATTGTGGACATTGCTGCTATAAACATTTGGGTGCACGTGCCCCTTTGTATCTTTAGGGTAAATACCCAGTAGTGCAATTGCTGGGTCATAGGGCAGTTCTATTTTCAACATTTTGAGGAACCTCCATGCTGTTTTCCAGAGTGGTTTCACCAGCTTGCAGTCCCACCAACAGTGTAGGAGGGTTCCCCTTTCTCCACATCCTCGCCAGCATCTGTCATTTCCTGACTTGTTGATTTTAGCCATTCTGACTGGTGTTAGGTGATCTCTCATTGTGATTTTGATTTGTATTTCCCTGATGCCGAGTGATATGGAGCACTTTTTCATGTGTCTGTTGGCCTTCTGGATGTCTTCTTTGCAGAAATGTCTGTTCATGTCCTCTGCCCATTTCTTGATTGGATTATTTGTTCTTTGGGTGTTGAGTTTGCTAAGTTCTTTATAGATTTTGGACACTAGTCCTTTATCTGAAATGTCGTTTGCAAATATCTTCTCCCATTCTATCAGTTGTCTTTTGATTTTGTTAACTGTTTCCTTTGCTGTGCAAAAGCTTTTGATCTTGATGAAAGCGCAACAGTTCATTTTTTCCCTTGCTTCCCTTGCCTTTGGCGATGTTCCTAGGAAGATGTTGCTGCGGCTGAGGTCGAAGAGGTTGCTGCCTGTGTTCTCCTCAAGGATTCTGATGGATTCCTTTTGCACATTGAGGTCCTTCATCCATTTTGAATCTATTTTCATGTGTGGTGTAAGGAAATGGTCCAATTTCATTTTTCTGCATGTGGCTGTCCAATTTTCCCAACACCATTTATTGAAGAGGCTGTCTTTTTTCCATTGGACATTCTTTCCTGCTTTGTCGAAGATTAGTTGACCATAGAGTTAAGGGTCTATTTCTGGGCTCTCTATTCTGTTCCATTGATCTATGTGTCTGTTTTTGTGCCAGTACCATGCTGTCTTGATGATGACAGCTTTGTAATAGAGCTTGAAGTCCAGAATTGTGATGGCACCAACGTTGGCTTTCTTTTTCAATATCCCTTTGGCTATTCGAGGTCTTTTCTGGTTCCATATAAATTTTAGAATTATTTGTTCCATTTCTTTGAAAAAGATGGATGGTACTTTGATAGGAATTGCATTAAATGTGTAGATTGCTTTAGGTAGCATAGACATTTTCACAATATTTATTCTTCCAATCCAGGAGCATGGAACATTTTTCCATTTCTTTGTGTCTTCCTCAATTTCTTTCATAAGTACTTCATAGTTTTCTGAGTATAGATTCTGTGCCTCTTTGGTTAGGTTTATTCCTAGGTATCTTATGGTTTTGGGTGCAATTGTAAATGGGATGGACTCCTTAAATTCTCTTTCTTCTGTCTTGTTGTTGGTGTAGAGAAATGCAACTGATTTCTGTGCATTCATTTTATATCCTGACACTTTACTGAATTCCTGTATAAGTTCTAGCAGTTTTGGAGTGGAGTCTTTTGGGTTTTCCACATATAGTATATTATCTGTGAAGAGTGATAATTTGACTTCTTCTTTGCCGATTTGGATGCCTTTAATTTCCTTTTGTTGTCTGATTGCTGAGGCTAGGACCTCTAGTACTATGTTGAATAGCAGTGGTGATAATGGACATCCCTGCCGTGTTCCTGACCTTAGCGGAAAAGCTTTCAGTATTTCTCCATTGAGAATGATATTTGCGGTGGGTTTTTCATAGATAGCTTTGATGATATTGAGGTATGTGCCCCCTATCACTACACTTTGAAGAGTTTTGATCAGGAAGGGATGCTGTACGTTGTCAAATGTTTTTTCAGCATCTATTGAGAGTATCCTATGGCTTTTGTTCTTTCTTTCATTGATGTGTTGTATCACATTGACTGATTTGAGGATGTTGAACCAACCTTGCAACCCTGGAATAAATCCCTAGTTGGTCGTGGTGAATAATCCTTTTAATGTACTGTTGAATCCTGTTGGCTAGTATTTTGGTGAGAATTTTCGCATCTGTGTTCATCAAGGATATTGGTCTATAGCTCTCTTTTTTGATGGGATCCTTGTCTGGTTTTGGGATCAAGGTGATGCTGGCCTCATAAAATGAGTTTGGAAGTTTTCCTTCCATTTCTATTTTTTGGAACAGTTTCAGGAGAATAGGAATTAGTTCTTCTTTAAATGTTTGGTAGAATTTCCCCGGGAAGCCGTCTGGCCCTGGAATTTTATTTGTTTGGAGATTTTTAATGACTGTTTCAGTCTCCTTACTGGTTATGGGTCTGTTCAGGCTTTCTATTTCTTCCTGGTTCAGTTGTGGTAGTTTATATGTTTCCAGGAATGCATCCATTTCTTCCAGATTGTCAAATTTGTTGGCGTAGAGTTGCTCATAGTATGTTCTTATAATAGTTTGTATTTCTTTGGTGTTAGTTGTGATCTCTCCTCTTTCATTCATGATTTTACTTATTTGGGTCCTTTCTCTTTTCTTTTTGATAGGTCTGGCGAGGGGTTTATCAATTTTATTAATTCTTTCAAAGAACCAGCTCCTAGTTTCGTTGATTTGTTCTATTGTCTTTTTGGTTTCTATTTCATTGATTTCTGCTCTGATCTTTATGATTTCTCTTCTCCTGCTGGGCTTAGGGTTTCTTTCTTGTTCTTTCTCCAGCTCCTTTAGGTGTAGGGTTAGGTTGTGTACCTGAGACCTTTCTTGTTTCTTGAGAAAGGCTTGTACCGCTATATATTTTCCTCTCAGGACTGCCTTTGTTGTGTCCCACAGATTTTGAACCGTTGTATTTTCATTATCATTTGTTTCCATGATTTTTTTTAATTCTTCTTTAATTTCCCGGTTGACCCATTCATTCTTTAGAAGGATGCTGTTTAGTCTCCATGTATTTGGGTTCTTTCCAAACTTCCTTTTGTGGTTGAGTTCTAGCTTCAGAGCATTGTGGTCTGAAAATATGCAGGGAATGATCCCAATCTTTTGATACCGGTTGAGTCCTGATTTAGGACCGAGGATGTGATCTATTCTGGAGAATGTTCCATGTGCACTAGAGAAGAATGTGTATTCTGTTGCTTTGGGATGAAATGTTCTGAATATATCTGTGATGTCCATCTGGTCCAGTGTGTCGTTTGAGGCCTTTATTTCCTTGCTGATCTTTTGCTTGGATGATCTGTCCATTTCAGTGAGGGGAGTGTTAAAGTCCCCTACAATTATTGTATTATTGTTGATGTGTTTCTTTGATTTTGTTATTAATTGGTTTATATAGTTGGCTGCTCCCACATTGGGCATATAGATATTTAAAATTGTTATATCTTCTTTTTGGACAGACCCATTGATTATGATACAGTGTCCTTCTACACCTCTTATTATAGTCTTTGGCTTAAAATCTAATTGATCTGATATAAGGATTGCCACTCCTGCTTTCTTCTGATGTCCATTAGCATGGTAAATTCTTTTCCACCCCCTCACTTTAAATCTGGAGGTGTCTTCGGGCTTAAAATGAGTTTCTTGGAGGCAACATATAGATGGGTTTTGTTTTTTTATCCATTCTGATACCCTGTGTCTTTTGATTGGGGCATTTAGCCCATTAACATTCAGGGTAACTATTGAGAGATATGAATTTAGTGCCATTGTATTGCCTGTAAGGTGACTGTTAACTGTATATTGTCTCTTTTCCTTACTGATCTACCACCTGTAGGCACTCTCTTTGCTTAGAGGACCCCTTTCAATATTTCCTTAGAGCTGGTTTGGTGTTTGCAAATTCTTTCAGTTTTTGTTTATCCTGGAAGCTTTTAATCTCTCCTTCTATTTTCAATGATAGCCTAGCTGGATATAGTATTCTTGGCTGCATGTTTTTCTCGTTTAGTGTTCTGAAAATATCATGCCAGCTCTTTCTGGCCTGCCAGGTCTCTGTGGATAAGTCAGCTGCCAATCTAATATTTTTACCATTGTATGTTACAGACTTCTTTTCCCGGGCTGCTTTCAGGATTTTCTCTTTGTCACTGAGACTTGTAAATTTTATTAGTAGGTGACGGGGTGTGGGCCTAATCTTACTGATTTTGAGGGGTGTTCTCTGAACCTCCTGAATTTTGATGCTCGTTCCCTTTGCCATATTGGGGAAATTCTCCCCAATAATTCTCTCCAGTATACCTTCTGCTCCCCTCTCTCTTTCTTCTTCTTCTGGAATACCTATTATTCTAATGTTGTTTCGTCTTATGGTGTCACTTATCTCTCGAATTCTCCCCTCATGGTCCAGTAGCTGTTTGTCCCTCTTTTGCTCAGCTTCCTTATTCTCTGTCATTTGGTCTTCTATATCACTAATTCTTTCTTCTGCCTCATTTATCCTAGCAGTGAGAGCCTCCATTTTTGATTGCACCACATTAATAGATTTTTTTATTTCAACTTGGTTAGATTTTAGTTCTTTTATTTCTCCAGAAAGGGTTTTATGTCTCCCGAGATGGTTTCTCTAATATCTTCTATGCCTTTTTCGAGCCCAGCTAGAATCTTGAGAATTGTCATTCTGAACTCTAAATCTGACATATTACCAATGTCTGTATTGATTAGGTCCCTAGCCTTTGGTACTGCCTCTTGTTCTTTTTTTTTGTGGTGAATTTTTCCTCCTTGTCAGTTTTTCCAGATAAGAGTATATGAAGGAGAAAATAAAATACTAAAAGGGTGGCAACAACCCCAGGAAAATATGCTTTAACCAAATCAGAAAAGATCCCAAATCATAAGGAGGGAGAAAGGGGATAAAAAGAGGTTCAAAAAGAAAGAAAGAAAAAAAAGAAAAAGAAAGAAAAGAAAAAAAGAAGTTAAAAAAAGAAAATGAATAAAGAAAAATATAAAAAAGAAAAAAATATATATATTAGATGAACTAGTTAAAAAACGTTAAAAAAGAAAAGGGTAAAAGTTAAAAAAAATTTTAGCTGAATAAGAGAAAAAAAAATGAAAAAGAAAGAAATTCAATTAACTGCAAGACTAAAAAAATCACAGGGAGAAAGCCATGAGTTCCATGCTTTGCTTTCTCCTCCTCTGGAATTCTGCTGCTCTCCTTGGTATTGAAACCGCACTCCTTGGTAGGTGAACTTGGTCTTGGCTCAGTTTCTTGTTGATCTTCTGGGGGAGGGGCCTGGTGTAGTGATTCTCAAGTGTCTTTGCCCCAGGCGGAATTGCACCGCCCTTACTAGGGGCCGGGGTGAGTAATCCACTCAGGTTTGCTTTCAGGAGCTTTTGTTCTCTGAGCGCTTTCTGTAGAGTTCCGGAGCACGGGAATACAAATGGCGGCCTCCTGGTCTCCAACCCAGAGGAGCCAAGAGCCCAGGGCCCCACTCCTCAGTGCGCCCTCAGAGAACAGCGCCCAGTTACTCCTGTCTGCCTGACCTCTGGCCGCGCTCCGAGCTCACCGAGCCTGCGACCGTTTCAAGGTAACCCCGAGCTGTGAGCTTACTGTCAGCTCTGTCTCTGTAGCCGGCTTTCCCGTTCCAATACCCGCAAGCTCTGCGACACTCAGACACCACCGATCCTTCTGTGACCCTGCGGGACCTGAGGCCACGCTGACTCTGCGTGGGCTTCGCCCTGGTTTAGCCTCTGGAGCATGACCCTCACCGGAACAGACTTTTAAAGGTCTTGATTTTGTGCTCTGTTGCTCCGCCATTTGCCGGGAGCCGGACCCTCCCCCCGGCGTCTATCTTCCCGTAGCTTTGGATTCACTTCTCCACCAGTCCTACCTTTCAGAAAGTGGTTGTTTTTCTGTTTCCAGTATTGCTGTTCTTCTCTTCAATCTCCCGATGATTTGCAGGTGTTTGCAATCTTTAGATAAGCTATCTAGCTGATCTCCTGCTAGCTGAAGTAGTCTCAGCCTGCTACTTCTCCACCATCTTGACTCCTCCCTCTATTTTTAATTTCTTGAGGAATTTCCACATTGTTCTCCAAAGAGGCTGCACCAACTTGCATTCTCACCAACACTGTAAGAGGGTTCCCCTTTCTCCACTTCATCTCCAACACATGTTGTGTCCTGTCTTGTTAATTTTGGCCATTCGAACTGGTGTAAGGTGATATCTCAATGTGGTTTTAATTTGAATCTCCCTGATGGCTAGTGCTGATGAACATTTTTTCATGTGTCTGATAGCCATTTGTATGTTTTCATTGGAGACGTGTCTGTTCATATCTTCTGCCCATTTTTTGATATGATTGTCTGTTTTGTGCGTGTTGAGCTTGAGGAGTTCATTATAGATCCTGGATATCAAGCTTTTGTCTGTACTGTCATTTGCAAATATCTTCTCCCATTCCGTGGGTTGCCTCTTTGTTTTCTTGACTGTTTCCTTTGCTGTGCAGAAGCTTTTGATTTTGATGAAGTCCCAAAAGTTCATCTTCGCTTTTGTTTCCTTTGCCTTTGGAGACATATCTTGAAAGAAGTTGATGTGGCTGATATCTAAGAGATTACTGCCTATGTTCTCCTCTAGGATTCTGATGGATTCCTCTTTCCCATTGAGGTCTTTTATCCATTTTGAGTTTATCTTTGTGTACAGTGTAAGAGAATGGTCGAGTATCATTCTTCTACATATAGCTGCCAGTTTTGCCAGCACCATTTATTGAAGAGACTGTCTTTTTTCCACTGTATATTTTTTCCTGTTTTGTCGAAGATTAATTGACCATAGAGTTGAGGGTCCATATCTGGGCTCTCTACTCTGTTCCACTGGTCTATGTGTCTGTTTTTATGCCAGTACCATACTGTCTTGGTGATCACAGCTTTGTAGTAAAGCTTGAAATCAGGTAACGTGATGCCCCCCCGTTTTATTTTTGTTTTTCAACATTTCCTTAGCAATTCGGGGTCTCTTCTGATTCCATCCAAATTTTTGAATTATTTAGTCCAGCTCTTTGAAGAATACCGGTGGTATTTTTATTGGAATGGCATTAAAAGTATAGATTGCTCTAGGCAGTATAGACATTTTAACAATGTTTATTCTTCTGTTCCAAGAGCATGGAATGGTCTTCCATCCTTTTGTTTCTTCTTCAATTTCTTTCATGAGTGTTCTGTAGTTCCTCAAGTACCGATCCTTTACCTCTTTGGTTAGGTTTATTCGCAGGTATCTTATGGTTCTTGGTGCTATAGCAAATGGAATCTATTCTCTAATTTCCCTTTCTGTATTTTCATTGTTACTGTATAAGAAAGTCACTGATTTCTGTAAATTGACTTTGTATCCTGCCACACTGCTGAATTGCTGTATGAGATCTAGTGTTTTGGGGGTGGTCTTTTGGGTTTTCCATATAAAGTGTCATGTTGTCTGCGAAGAGAAAGAGTTTGACTTCTTCATTGCCATTTTGGATACCTTTTATTTCTCTTTGTTGTCTGATTGCTGTTGCTAGGTCTTCTAATACTATGTTGAACAAGAGTGGTGAGAGTGGGCATCCTTGTCATGTTCCTGATCTCAGTGGGAAGGCTGCAGGCTTTTTCCCATTGAGGATGATATTTGCTGTGTGTCTTTCATAGATAGATTTGATGAAGTTCAGGAATGTTCCTTCTATCCCTTATACTTTGAAGTGTTTTAATCCGGAACTGATGCTGCATTTTGTCAAATGTTTTTTCTGCATCGATTGAGAGGACCATGTGGTTCTTCTCTCTTCTCTTATTAATTTGTTCTATCACATTGATTGGTTTGCGAATGTTGAACCATCCTTGTAGCCCAAGGATGAATCCCACCTGATCATGGTGGATAATCTTTTTAATGTGCTGTTGGATCCTGTTGGCTAGGATCTTGTTGAGAATCTTAGCATCCATATTCATCAGTGGTATTGGTCTGAAATTCTCCTTTTTGGTAGGCTCTTTGCTTGGTTTGGGTCAGGGTAATGCTGGCTTCATAGAAGGAGTCTGGAAGTTTTCCTTCTGCTTCAGTTTTTTGAAACAGCTTCAGGAGAATAGGTGTTATTTCTTCTTTGAAAATTTGGGAGAATTCCCTAGGGAATCCCTCAGGTCCTGGGCTCTTGTTTTTTGGGAGGTTTTTGAACACTGCTTCAATCTCATTACTAGATATCAGTCTTTTCAGGTTGTCGATTTCTTCCTGGTTCAATTTTGGTAGTTTATAGTTTTCCAGGAATGCATCCATTTCATCTAGGTTGCTAAGCTTATTGGCATATAACTGTTGATAATAACTTCTGATCATTGTTTCTACTTCCTTGGTGTTAGTTGTGATCTCTCCCTTTTCATTCATAATTTTATGAACTTGGGCTTCCTCTCTTTTCTTTTGGATTAGTGTGGCCAATGGTTTATCGATCTTATTGATTCTCTCAAAAAACCAGCTTCTAGTTTCATTGATTCGTTTTACTGTATCTCTGGTTTCTACCTCATTGATCTCAGCTCTAATCTTGATGATTTCCCTTCTTATGTGTGGAGTTGGTTTGATTTTTTTGTTGATTATCCAGTTCTTTAAGGTCCAGGACAGCTGGTGTATTCTGTATTTTTCAGTTTTTTTTTTTTTTGAGGGAGTCTTGGATGTCTATGTATTTCCCCCTTAGGACCGCCTTTGCTGTATCCCATAGATTTTGGACAGAAGTGTCTTCATTCTCCTTGGATTCCATGAATTGTTTCAGTTCTTCTTTGATCTCCTGGTTGATCCAAGCATTCTTAAGCAAGGTGGTCTTTAGCTTCCAGGTGTTTGAGTTCCTTCGGAACTTTTCCTTGTGATTGAGCTCCAGTTTCAAAGCATTGTGATCTGAGAATATGCAGGGAATAATCTCAGTCTTTTGGTATCGGTTGAGTCCTGATTTGTGACCCGGTATGTGGTCTATTCTGGAGAAGGTTCCATGTGCACTTGAGAAGAATGAGTATTCTGTCGTTTTAGGGTGGAATGTTCTCTATATATCTATGAGGTCCATCTGGTCCAGTGTGTCATTCAATGCTCTTGTTATTTATTGATTTTCTGCTTCAATGATCTATTTCTGAGAGAGGCATGTTAAAATGTCCTACTATTAATGTATTCATATCAATATGATTCTTTATCTTGATTAACAGTTTTCTTATGTAATTGGCTGCTCCCATATTGGGGGCATAGATATTTACAATTGTTAGATCATCTTGGTGGATAGTCTCTTTAAGGATTATGTAGTGTCCTGCTATATATCTGCCTACAGTCTTTAGTTTAAAATCTAATTTTTCTGATATGAGAATCGCTACCCCAGCCTTCTTTTGAGGCACATTTGCATGAAAAATGCTTCTCCATCCCTTCACTTTCAGTCTGGGTGTATCTTTAGGTTCAAATGGGTCTCTTGTAGACAACATATGGATTGGTCCTGTCGTTTTTTCCAGTCTGCAGCCCTGTGCCGTTTTATGTGTGCATTTAGGCCATTCACATTGAGGGTGATTATGGATAGATACGTTTTTATTGACATCGTGTTACCTTTGAAGTCTTTCTTTCTGTAGATTGTATCTATATTTCTTCAAGGCTATTCTTGGGCTTTTTCCTCCTTTAAAGAAGCCCCCGCAATATTTCCTGCAGTATCGGCTTGGTGGTTGCATAGTATTTTAAGCCTTGCCGGTCTTGGAAACTCTTTATCTCTCCATCCATTTTGAATGTCAGTCTTCCTGGATAAAGTATTCTTGGCTGCATGTTCTTCTCATTCAGTGCCCTGAATACATCTTGCCAGCCCTTTCTGGCTTGCCAGGTCTCTGTGGACAGGTCTGACGTTATTCTGATGGGCTTTCCTCTGTAAGTAAGGACCCTCTTTGTCCTAGTGGCTTTCAAGAGATTATACCTACAGTTTTGATTCCTCAGTTTGACTATCAGGTGCCTTGATGTTTTTCGGAATCTATATTCTTGGGTGGAGACTGCTTGGCCTCTAGTACATGAACACTGGTTCCATTTGCTAGATTGGGAAAATTTCATGAAGAACTTGGTCCACTATATCTTCTAGACTTCTTTCTTTCTCTTTCCCTTCAGGGATTCCAATAATTCTGACATCGGAACATTTCATGGCATCATTTATTTCCCTGATTCTGTCTTCGTGGTTTCTAAGCTGTTTGTTTCAGGCTTTTTCCTGATCCTTTCTCTCTATCTGTTTGTCCTCCAGATCACTAATTCTATCTTCTGTCTCAGTTGCACTAGCTTTGACAGAATTTAGATTAGATTGGAACTCATTGAGAGCATTGTGAACCTCAGCCCTGGTAGCTTTAAGCTCTGCCCTAACATTGTGAACATCATCTCTCGTCGCTTTCAGCTCAGCCCTAATCAATTCCGTTTGGTCATCCATGGCTATGTCCAACCTAGCTATTGCCTGGATAATTGTTAGTCTGAATTCTCTTTCCAACATATTGTCTATGTTGATAGCTGTTAGCTCTGTTGCAGAAGACCCCTCCTCTCTAATTTTCTTCTGTTGGGCATTCCTCCTCCTAGTCATTTTGGTGAGAGTTGACTGAACAGATGTAGCTGGATGTATTGACTGTGGTGCAGTCAAGGTGCACCTTGGAACACTTCTGATTAATCAGAATTCCCCACCCAAACGAGAGACAGAAGAAAACAAAAAAAAAAAAAAAAAGGGAGAGAGACAGGAAAGAAAGGGAAGATGAAAGAGAAGGTTCAGCCCAAATGGGCCCCAAGGTAAGATTTATGGAGTAGACAAACAAAAAGACTGATAAAAGTATATGACAAGAGAAAAAAATATATATATATATATGTGCAAATAAAGGAAGAATCTCATCAAAAAGAACCCCAAGTGTAAGATTTATATACTATCAGGACAAACACAAAAACACAGAAACACTGGTGGAAGAAAAAGTTGGGAGAGTGGTTATAAATTCTCTGTGTGGGCGAGGAAGGTTGTTTTGATTCTTCCTGGATATACCTTGATATCTTTGTTAAAGGACTCAACTTTCCCAAGATAAAGGGGGATTAAAAATTGGTTTACCTATAGGGGTACTATTGATTGGGAAGAGGGTATTACTTTGAAGTTTAACTCTCTATGAATATTGGAAAATAAAAATAAAAAGGAATAAACTAGACTAAACTAAACTAAAATTAAAAAAGATAAATTCAAAAAATAGAAATACGAAAGAAAAACGTAAGTGTATGTATCAAAAAGTTCAGGTTAGAAGTTTATTATGGAATTTGATGTACTGGACAGCTCACTGTGGTGGTAAATAGGTTAAAATAATTATCTATATATTAAAAAAAAAATGAACCAGAGTAGTGGGAACAAGTAAATAATAAAAGTTTTCCTATGAAGTAGTGGTTTTTGTTCTCTTGTCGTCCTTGTTTTTTTTTTTTTTCTTTATTGGTTTGTTTTCTGGGGGAGGGGCCTGCCAAGTGGTTTTTCAGTCAATGATGTTCCCTGATTTAAGTCCTCCCGCTCCCCTCAAGGGGGTGGGCTCTGAGGAAACTGGTTTTTTTCAGGCTTTTGTTCTCTGGCGGTTTTTTATGTTTGTTCACTTTTTTTTTTTTTTCTCTCTCCTTGACCGCTTTTGATGGTTTTTGTAGTTTTAGAGGAAAACAAACTGCACCCTGACCTCCCTCTCAGAGAGAAGCCTCAGTCTGGCTGCAGAGCCCAAATAAGTTCCCCCTTGGTCGCTGGCAGAGGATATTCCGAGTCCCAGTCCCTGGGGTCGCAAGATCTTTTGCTTGTACCCAAAGCCCGGCGGCTATCTGGGCAGCTCCAGAGAGGTTCCAAACAGCAATCGCACACTGAGATTTTCCTGCTGGCCTGGGCTGGGAGTGCCTGGTCTTTCTGGGTCTAAGAGCGCCCAGCTTGCCCACACCTCTTTCAGGGGAGGCTGTGGGTTGCGCGTGGGTCTCAGGCTCTGAGAATGGGGTGCAGGTCCGAAAGCACCAGGCTGGGCCTTCGTGCACCTCTCTAAGGGGAGAGTTTGGTGCATGCATCTTGGGCTCTGAAACAATGGCGCACATCAAAGGGCGCCAGCTGGGCCTTTGTACCTCTCTCAGGGGAGGATGAGGGGCACGCCCATTTCAGGCTCTATTGCAGGGCTCGCGCATTCTTCCATCTGGCATGTCTCCCAGCCCCTCACAGGAGCCGGACCCCACGCGTTCTCGGGCTCGCTGGCGGCTTAGGGACAAAGACCTGGTTTCTCCACCGCACTCTCTCTGGCTCAGCGCCAGGGGAGGCTGTCCTGGGAACTGGGACTTAAGCCCCATGTCCCTAGCCAACCCGATTCCCACAATCTCCCCCCCCCCCCCCCAGCGTGATCCTTTGCTCTTTTGGAATGCTTTCAACCAGTCTCCCAAGTTAATGCTGGTCCCCAGATGCAGGGCACTCTCGCTTGTATTGGGGGTATTACTTTCCTACCAGTAGCCTCTGGTGGCTCCCTCCCCCTTTTGTTTATTTTCTGATATCAGTCCGCCGTTCCCACACCACTTTACCTTCCCACTGACATCTTCTGCCCCTGTATAGATCCAGATGAGTATAATTCTGATCTCAGGCTGATTTCCTGGGTGATTGGAGTTCTTTGGTAGGTAATCAGCTCACTTTAGGGTACAGGTTGAAAAGGTGCCTCCTCTTACTTCCCCGTCATCTTGTCCCCCCTCAAAGTTGTTGTTTTCTTATTGATTTTCTGTTTTGATGATCTGTCCATCACTGTAAGTAGGGTAGTAAAGTCCCCTACTATTATTGTATTATTACTGATTAGTTCCTTTATGTTCATTATCAAACTGTTTTATGTATTTGGGTGCTCCCATTTGGGGTATACAAGTATTTACAATTGTTATATTTTCTTGTTGGATCATTCCCTTTATTATCATATAGTGTCCTTCTAAATAAATTTTTACAGTCTTTTTTTTAAATTTGTTTCACTCAATATAATTGCTACTCTAGCTCTCTTTTGACATCCATTTGAATGACACATGTTTCTCTATCCTCTCACTTTCAATCTCAGGTGTGTTAGATCTAAAATGGGTCTCTCTTTTTTTTTTTTTTTTTTTTAAATTTTTTATTTTTATAAACATATATTTTTATCCCCAGGGGTACAGGTCTGTGAATCACCAGGTTTACACACTTCACAGCACTCACCAAATCACATACCCTCCCCAATGTCCATAATCCCACCCCCTTCTCCCAAACCCCCTCCCCCCGGCAACCCTCAGTTTGTTTTGTGAGATTAAGAGTCATGCAAGCTGGTGCAGCCACTCTGGAAAACAGCATGGAGGTTCCTCAAAATGTTGAAAATAGAACTGCCCTATGACCCAGCAATTGCACTATTGGGTATTTACCCTAAAGATACAAATGTAGTGATCCAAAGGGGCACATGCACCCGAATGTTTATAGCAGCAATGTCCACAATAGCCAAACTATGGAAAGAACCTAGATGTCCATCAACAGATGAATGGATCAAGAAGATGTGGTATATATACACAATGGAATACTATGCAGCCATCAAAAGAAATGAAATCTTGCCATTTGCAACAACATGGATGGAACTAGAGCATATCATGCTTAGCGAAATAAGTCAAGCAGAGAAAGACAACTATCATATGGGTCTCTCTTTTTTAAAAAAAGAGAGGAATGAGTGAGAGAGAGCATGGGTGGGCAGAGGAAGAAGGAAAGGCAGGCTCCCCACTGATCAGGGACACCAATGCAGGGCTCGATCCCAGGACCCTGGGATCATGACCTGATCAAAGGCAGATGCTTAATGGACTGAGCCATGCTGGCACCCCTAAAATGGGTCTCTTGTGGCAGCATATAGATGGACTTATTTTTTTTTTAACCCATTTTGTCACCCTGTGTCTTTGTTGTTGTTTTTATTGGCATTCCAGTCAGTTAACATACACTGGAATGTTAGTTTCAGGTGAACAACATAGTGATTCAACAATTCCATATACCTCCCAGTGCTCATCACAACAAATGCCCTCCTTAATCCTAATCATGTATTTAACCCATCTCCCACCCACTTCCCCTCTGGTAGCCATAGTTTTTTCTCTGTAGTTAAGACCTGTTTCTTGGTTTGCCTCTCCCTCTTTATCCCCCTTTACTCCTTTGTTTTCTTTCTTGAATTCCACAGATGAGTGAGATCATATGGTATTTGTCTTTCTCTGGCTGACTTACTTTGCTTCACATAATACTCTCTGGCTCCATCAATGTCCATCTATATCTTGCAAATGGCAAGATTTCATTCTTTTTATGCCTGAGTAATATTCCATTATATATATACCACTTCCTCAAGAGTCTATTTTATTTTTTTTCTGATTTAAAATACTTCATTATTGCAAAAAAAAAAAAAGCTCTTCTAAAGGTGTTGTTCTTAAGTTCTTTTTTTAAATTTTTATTTTATTTTTTTTCAGTGTTCCAAGATTCATTGTTTTGTTTTGTTTTGTTTCATTTATTTATTTTCAGCATAACAGTATCATTATTTTTTCACCACACCCAGTGCTCCATGCAATCTGTGCCCTCTATAATACCCACCACCTGGTACCCCAACCTCCCACCCCCCTGCCACTTCAAACCCCTCGGATTGTTTTTCAGAGTCCATAGTCTCTCATGATTCACCTCCCTTTCCAATTTACCCCAACTCCCTTCTCTCTAACTCCCCATGTCCTCCATGCTTTTTGTTATGCTCCACAAATAAGTGAAACCATATGATAGTTGACTCTCTCTGCTTGACTTATTTCACTCAGCATAATCTCTTCCAGTCCTGTCCATGTTGCTACAAAAGTTGGGTGTTCGTCCTTACTGATGGAGGCATAATACTCCATAGTGTATATGGACCACATCTTCCTTATCCATTCGTCCGTTGAAGGGCGTCTTGGTTCTTTCCACAGTTTGGCGACCGTGGCCATTGCTGCTATAAACATTGGGGTACAGATGGCCCTTCTTTTCACGACATCTGTATCTTTGGGGTAAATACCCAGGAGTGCAATTGCAGGGTCCTAGGGAAGCTCTATTTTTAATTTCTTGAGGAATCTCCACACTGTTCTCCAAAGAGGCTGCACCAACTTGCATTCCCACCAACAGTGGAAGAGGGTTCCCCTTTCTCCACATCCTCTCCAGCACATGTTGTTTCCTGTCTTGCTAATTTTGGCCATTCTAACTGGTGTAAGGTGATATCTCAATGTAGTTTTAATTTGAATCTCCCTGATGGCTAGTGATGATGAACATTTTTTCATGTGTCTGATAGCTATTTGTATGTCTTTATTGGAGAAGTGTCTGCCCATATCTTCTGTCCATTTTTTGATATGATTGTCTGTTTTGTGTGTGTTTAGTTTGAGGAGTTCATTATAGATCCTGGATATCAACCTTTTGTCTGTACTGTCATTTGCAAATATCTTCTCCCATTCTGTGAGTTGCCTCCCAAGATTCATTGTTTAAGAGTCTATTTTAATAATTCTTGCAGAGCTTGTTTAGTAATCATGACATCCTTTAATTTTCATTTCTCTGGGTAGGTCTTTTTCTCTCCTTCTGTTCTGAATGATAGTCTTGCTGGATAGAGTATTCTTGGCTACAGATCTTTTCCACGTAGCACTTTGAGTATATCATGGCTTGCAAAGCTTCTGTTGAAAAATGTCCCGATAGTCTTATTGATTTTCTCTTCTAAGTTATTGGCTTCTTTTGTCTTGCTGCTTTGAAAATTTTTTCTTTATAATATATTTTGTGAATTTAATTACTGTGTCTTGGTTGGGTCTGCTCTTACTGATTTTGAAGGGAGTTCTCTGTATCTCCTGGACTGCATATCTGTTCTCATTCCCAGATTAGGGAAGTTTTCAGCTGTTATTTATTTAAATAAATTTTCTGCCCCCTCTTCTCTCTCTTTCTGTTCTGGGACTCCTATAATATGAATGTTACTACATTTGATGCTGTCACTGAGTTCCCTAAGTCTGTTTTCATTTTGCACAATACTTTTCTCTCTTTTGTTCAGGTTATTGGCTTTCCATTACTCTATCTTCTAGGTCACTAATTCATTCTTTGGCATCTTTCAGCCTGCTGTTCATTCCATCAAACATGTTTTCATTTCATTTATTATGCCCTTTATCTCTGCTATGTTTTTCCTTATCTCTGTGTTAAAGGTCTCATTCATGTCTTTCAGTTTTTTCTCAGTCTTTTCTCAAGTCCAGTGAATTCCTTAGAATCATTGCTTTAAATGTTTGGTCAGACATGTTACTTTTATCTGTTTTGTTTAGATCTCTGCCTTGGCCTTGGCCTGTTCTTTCATTTGTGATAAATTTCTCTGTCTCCTCATTTTTTCTGCCTCTCTGTGTGTGTTTCTGTCTGTTATGAAAGTCAGGAGAATATCTTATGTGTGTTGCTTACACCCTGCTGTTGTGTTTGAATCACTTTTCCTTTTAGTGTGGTCATTTGCAGTGGCCCTCTGCCTATTGGCTGTTGTGGGCTGTGCTTGCTCTCTGTGGTGTTAGTAGGACCCAGGAAGGTCAGCTCTGATGGAGTGTGCCTGCTGGGGAACTTAGGAGTGGGGCTACAGTATTAGCAAAACTTGCAGTGGGCCACTGGCCCTATGTTGGACCCCCTGAAGCACTGCAATGGCTGGTAGTTGTTTGCTGGAGTTGCTGGGGCCATGAGACTGGCTGCAGAACACGAGAATGGCTGGGTGCAGCTGGGGCCGGTGCATGGTGCTGCTTGGGGGTGCATGGCTGGGGGTCATGTGGCTTTAACAATATTCCCCCTCGGGGCACCTGGGTGGCTCAGTTGTTAAGTGTCTGCCTTCAGTTCAGGTCATGATCCCAGGACCCTGGGATTGAGCCCTGCATCAGGCTCCCTACTCAGTCAGAAGCCTGCTTCTCCCTCTCCCACTCCCCCTGCTTGTGTTCCCTCTCTCACTGTGTCTCTGTCAAATAAATAAATAAAATCTTTTTTAAAATTAAAGATATATATTTCCTCTGAGCCCATGGTCAAAGCTAGTAGGCTTATTGTGGGCTAGTCCTCAGAAGAACTTGTAGGCATGGCACACTACTAATGGGTTAGGTAGGAAGTGTCTATGCAGCCCCAATCTCCTACAGTTGGCTCTGTGTTTGTGCTGGGGGCTCAGGAGAGAGAATTAGTGCCTGCCAACTCCCTTATTTTTGAAGTCCCTTAAAATGATCCAAAATCATTATGAACAAATCTTCCATTTGCTCCCAGTGTTGTGAATACTGCCATTTTTGTGTTCCCTTTCTGTGTGGGCTGCTGTCTCCTTAAAGCCAGCTATCACTTGTCCTCTGGGCTCACCCAGTGCTATGTCAGCTGACTTTTAAAGCACCAGACTTCAATTCCCACTGGTATTATAAACTCACAGAATCCAGCCCCTCTGGTTTTTAAGTCGAAGTGTTATGGAGATCAGTCTTTCCTGTGTGAGCTCCTGGTGTGAGGGCCCATTTCCCTGCTCTCTCCACTTTTCTGAACATCCTCACCTTTCAGATGCAGTCTTGTCTCTATATTTAGTTATGGAATTTTTTTCTGCCAATCTTCAGATCTCTCTGCCAGTCTTGGATGTGGGTGATAGCTAGTTGAAAACAATGGAGGAGGTGAACTCGGGGTCCTCCTACTTCACTATCTTCCCAAGTCTCTAGTCAGAATGAATTACTTTTAAAACAAGACATAAGAGGGGCACCTGGGTGGCTCAGTTGGTTAAACATCTGCCTTGGGCTCAGGTCATGATCCCAGGGTCTTGGGATTGAATCCCACATCAGGCTCCCTGCTCAGTGGGGAGGGTGCTTCTCCCTCTCTCCCCTCCTCGTGCTCTCTCACTCTCTCTCTCTCTCTTTCAAATAAATAATCATCAAAAAATAAATAAAAAATAAATTTAAAAAGACAGAAAGTGGTGATTCAAAGGAATGCATTCCTAGTGGCAAAATATCAAAGTCTTAACATCTGGCCAGGAAATAATTGAGTGTGATGAGGAAATAGTTAAGTGTGATGTCCTCCCAGTCCTTTAAATAATGTGCCCAGTCAGTGACCCTGAAGTTTACATAGGCTCAGTGCCTGGATTCATGAAGGACCTCTCCTCAGGAAAAGTTTCTGATTTCAGGGCAGATGAACAGTAGCCTTTCAAACTAGACTTGAGCCCCGGGAAGAGACCTCTCAGTACCATGACCTGTTTTCCTTTTCTAGCCCTGTGCAGATTTCTGTCTTAGAGCAAAGAATAGAATGAGGCATATGAATCATGCAGATGGGTGGTACAGAGACTAAGATGGGACTGGGGTGAACAGTGGTTGAAGAGTAAGTAACCTCCTCCCAGGGACCTAACTACCTTGGGATGGTGGTTCCCCTCACCCAAACACTGATGTTTTCTGTGTTTTGCTTACAGGAAAGCTTCAGACAGAACTTGGTAAGTGACCCCTCTTCAGGTTATTTCTTCTTGTCCACCTTTTAGCATCTGATTTCTCATTTGCCAACAAGGTATGATGCCCAAGATGGAACCCTGCCAGCATGTGGGTGGCAGGAGAAAGGGGAGAAGGGCAAGGATGGGTGCAAAATGCAATGTGGGAGTAGGGAAGCAGCACTGACCTTCTGTTTTAATTCTGTTTTTCCATGGATGCTTCAGACTGGAGAAGGGCTGAAGGCCAGGCTGGTGAGTGAAGCTCATCTCCCTCCCATTATCCACTTTACATTTCAACATCAGAGTCACTCATTCTGACTAATGAGCCGTACCTCATTCTGGCTTCTTCCACAGGCAAATGGTATGTACTAATGTATGTCACTTACTAGAGGTTATATTCAAGTTTTGCTTTCTATTTACTTTTATATTGTTTTGAGGTATAAGCATATTATAAACCATTGGTGCAAATTCTGGTTGCATATCAGAATCACCTAGATCCTTGTGGGTCTAGAATGGGCATGTTACTCTATATGAAAATATTTTTCCCTATCCCTTCCCCCACTCCCTACATAAAGCAAATAGTCTGATGTGTAGTTTACTTTGTATGGATTCTTACAAAAGGTCAATTTCAGCTTTGTGCACAAGCATTTTAGTTTCTGTAAATGACGTTTACAGTCGTGTACTGTTCCTTGCTTTTCTCACTCATCGCTGTGTTTTGGTATCCATCCCTGCTACCATATCTGGTCTCAGTCTCCTTGCTGCAGTGTACTCCATGTTAACCAGCCACATTCTTCAAATAGATATCCAGCCTGCCTCTAACTCCACACCACCACACACAACACTGGATGAACAGCCTCAAATCTGTCACCTTCAGGCTTTATGTGGAGATTTCTCTGGGATGTATACCCAGGGAGGGAGTTGCTGGCCTGAGGGGATATGTCAGTAAGTGAGAGAGAGAGGTCCCCCAGAGGCAGTGCCATCATCCTGCCGTTGGCAGTGCATGGAGACTCCATGTGCCCACATGCCATATAAACCACTTACTGAGTTAGCTACTCGATGGGGATGAGTGATTGCTCATTGTGCTTTCAGTTTGTTCTCCTCTGAACACTCAGTTTGGGCATCTCTTCATATGCCAGATGACTTTTGGGGATTCCTCTCCTAAATATTGCCAAATCTTGTCCTTTGGCCATTTTTTTAAAAAAGCAGACTCCAAGCCCCCATGTGGAGCCCAATGCAGGGCTCAAACTACAACCCTGAGGTCAAGATCTGAGCTGAGATCAAGGGTCAGAAGCTTAACTAAGTGAGCCACCCAGGTGCCCCTTTTGGCTGTTTTTAGTATGAGGTTGCTATCTTTCTTTTATTGATTCAAGGGGACATGACATATATATGTACATAATGACAATATATAGTGTCATGTATGTCTTATATATTTACAGATATATAGATATACATAAATACACACCAACAAAGTCTCAAAAACACAAGTCATTAGGTAAAAATTTAATGAATTCAATTTTATCAAAATTAATGGTTTCTTTTCAGTGGGAAACCAAGGATGTAGCTAATAGCAGGTGACAGACTAGAAGAAGGAATTCACAGTGTTTAATACCAATGAGGGATTAATATCCTTATACAGATACATATGCATCAAATTTGTACCTTATGGCATATGTTTTTGAAGTTCTGTTGAAGAAAACCTTCCTAACACGTAGGTCATAAAGATATTCTCTTCCACTTTCTTCTGTTTACTTTACATGTCTTATGTGTATGTCTTTAAACCACCTGAAATTTGCCATCTTATTTGGTGCCAGGTGAGAATACAGCTGTTTTTCTTCATATAGTGAGTCAGTTTTCCCAGTGCCATCTACTACACCAACCATGATTTCCCCATCGATGTGGGTATTGTCTTTAGTTCATATTTGGTTCTCATGTGTAGATGGGTCTATCGGTGGACCACCTATTACTTCATTGTTTTCACTGTTAGGGCTTTTTTAAAATTATTTTTTCAATTTATTTATTTTCAGAAAAACAGTATTTGTTATTTTTTCACCACACCCAGTGCTCCATGCAATCTGTGCCCTCTATAATACCCACCACCTGGTACCCCAACCTCCCACCCCCCTGCCACTTCAAACCCCTCGGATTGTTTTTCAGAGTCCATAGTCTCTCATGATTCACCTCCCCTTCCAATTTACCCCAACTCCCTTCTCCTCTCTAATACCCCTTGTCCTCCATGATATTTGTTATGCTCCACAAATAAGTGAAACCATATGATAGTTGACTCTCTCTGCTTGACTTATTTCACTCAGCATAATCTCTTCCAGTCCCGTCCATATTGCTACAAAAGTTGGGTGTTCGTCCTTTCTGATGGAGGCATAATACTCCATAGTGTATATGGACCACATCTTCCTTATCCATTCGTCCGTTGAAGGGGATCTTGGTTCCTTCCATAATTTGGCGACCGTGGCCATTGCTGCTATAAACATTGGGGTACAGATGGCCCTTCTTTTCACATCTGTATCCTTGGGGTAAATACCCAGGAGTGCAATTGCAGGGTCATAGGGAAGCTCTGTTTTTAATTTCTTGAGGAATCTCCACACTGTTTTCCAAAGGGGCTGCACCAACTTGCATTCCCACCAACAGTGTAAGAGGGTTCCCCTTTCTCCACATCCTCTCCAATACATGTTGTTTCCTGTTTTGTTAATTTTGGCCATTCTAACTGGTGTAAGGTGATATCTCAATGTAGTTTTAATTTGAATCTCCCTGAGGGCTAATGATGATGAACATTTTTTCATGTGTCTGATAGCCATTTGTATGTCTTCATTGGAGAAGTGTCTGTTCATATCTTCTGCCCATTTTTTTTAAGATTTTATTTATTTATTTGTTAGAGAGAGAGAGAGCACAGGCAGAGTGGCAGGCAGAGTCAGAGGGAGAGGCAGGCTCCCTGCGGGGCAAGGAGCCCGATGTGGGACTCGATCCCAGGATGCTGGGATCATGACCCGAGCCGAAGGCAGCTGCTCAACCAACTGAGCCACCCAGGCGTCCCCTGCCCATTTTTTTTTTATATGTTTGCCTGTTTCGGGTGTGTTGAGTTTGAGGAGTTCATTATAGATCCTGGATATCAACCTTTTGTCTGTACTGTCATTTGCAAATATCTTCTCCCATTCCGTGGGTTGCCTCTTTGTTTTTTTGACTGTTTCCTTTGCTGTGCAGAAGCTTTTGATTTTGATGAAGTCCCAAAAGTTCATCTTCGCTTTTGTTTCCTTTGCCTTTGGAGACATATCTTGAAAGAAGTTGATGTGGCTGATATCTAAGAGATTACTGCCTATGTTCTCCTCTAGGATTCTGATGGATTCCTGTCTCACGTTGAGGTCTTTTATGTTAGGGCTTTTATAGTACCCCAAAGTACAAGTTTTCCTGCATTTCTGCTTCCTTTTAAAAATGAATGGATCTTTTTAGGTCCATTTTAAATTTTAGAATACATTTACAAAATTCCTTTTAAAAAATCCAAAAGCAGTTTTGCATGGGATTCCTTTGAATTTACAGATGAATTTAGAAAGAGTCAAGATCTTTATAGAATTGAGTTATTCTATGCAAGAGCTATATGTTTTTAAAAGTTCTACTAGTTATTCTGATGTAGACCCAGGGTTTAAGGGCTATGCTGTAAATTTATGGAGCTCTGAAAACTTCTTTTACTTTTGCTATTTTGTGACTTGTTGATCTCTTTGTTATAAAGTTGAATAAGATAAAATAAAACAGAAGTCCATCCAGGATGGTTTATGTTAAGAAAGGAGGAAAAACAGGGCACCTAAAGGACATTTCAGGACAGGAGCCATGCTCATCCAGGCTTCCTCAGACTGAACCTGCTGGTCAGAGATTAAAACTTCTTGTGCAATCTTAAAGGCACCCCAATAACTTGCCTTGGCTCTCTGCCCACATGCTTTGTTCTCCTGCCTTTTTCAGTACAAGGTTAGATTGCATGCAGATTTAGTATAACCCAGCACTGACACTAGCCCTTTCCTAATCCTGAATTCCCAGAGAAATGCCATTGTGAGCCCAGACCATTCCAGACTCCAACTAGCTGTCATGGGGGGAATGAGATCATTGGGTTTGTAGCATCCTTCATGCATTTTGAACCTCCCTCAAGTTTGCAGAGTTACTGACCCAGATCTTTGAGTCTCTTTTTTTCTTTCTGTTTGGTTTCAGAGTGGAGAGCAGCCCAGCAATATGCAGGTAACTGAAGTCAAGGAACTGTGACCTTGTGACTGGGGTTTGTTGGATCTTTAACAGAAGGGAGGTGGAAAGATCTGAGATTGGAGGAAGGATCTGCCCAGGAGTCAAGTATGGAGCCTACACACACAAACACAGAAGCCTACTTTTGCACATATACAACACAACATGTATGCCTACATGTATACACATACATACTTGCATGCACACATCTGATTATACTCACACATGCACTTTTTTGTGTACACACATCTCCTAAAAGCACATTATTTTCTGGGTTTTACTAGGTTTGTTTCCATCTGGTAGGAAGACTGTTAGGGCTAGTTTGTAGGAACCTCTCATTGGACAGAAGAGATCCTTGGGGTTCTCCTCTATCAAGTGGGTGTGCTTTGAGGGGTGGGGTATTGGAGAGCAGGGCACTGGACTGGATGATCTCAGAGGTCCCTTTCAGTTTTAAAATCCTAACATTGCTATAAAACTGAGGCTCAGAGCTCACATGATGATCTCAAGGTCACATAGGGTGGTGCCATTAGTGAGGAGTTGAAGCCTGGAGCCCCTTCCCCTTGGCCAGGAACTGGGGGGAAAGGAGCCCACCTCCATCCCCACGAATCTACCTTGTTTTCTATTTCTGCTCTCCATGGCACCTAGTATGGCAGTTAGGAAACTTCGAGTTCAGGAAAGAAATAGGATTCTTCCAATGGCTTTGAAGTGCTCAGAAGCACCTTGTGAGCTGCTTTGGTACACAGGGGTGGTTTCAGGGGTGGGGGTGACCAGCAGGAGCGCTAGAGGTTTACCTGTCAGGAAGGGGCAAGCAGGGCCCAGAACCGCCCTTCGTAGGTACTAATTCTGCGCCCCTGCACAGTGAACGTAACCCTTGATCCGGCCTCTGCGCACCGCAGCCTGGAAGTCTCCCAGGATGGCAAGAGCGTGTCCTCCTGCAGAGCAGAGCTCAACCCCGTGGTGGGGGACCCCCAGCGGTTCTCTGAGCAGACGTGTGTGTTGAGCTATCAGCGCTTCTCTGCTGGGCGGCACTACTGGGAAGTGCATGTGGGCAGGCGCAGCCGCTGGTTCCTGGGTGTGTGTCTGGCCTCCGTGCCGCGCACAGGGCAGGTGCACCTAAGCCCAGCAAACGGCTACTGGGTGCTGGGGCTGTGGAACCGCTGCGAGTACTTCATCCTGGACCCACATCGCATTGCGCTCACCCTGCGTGTGCCGCCGCGGCGTGTGGGCATCTTCCTGGATTGGGAGGCAGGAAAACTGTCCTTCTTCAATGTGTCAGATGGCTCCCACATCTTCACCTTCACAGACACCTTCTCAGAGACGCTCTGTGCGTATTTCAGACCCAGATCTCACGACGGTAGTGAACACCCAGATCCCCTCACCATCTGCCCATTGCCTGTCAGAAGGACATGCGACCTTGAAGAGGATGAGCTTGATACCTGGTTACAGCCCTATGAGCCCTCGGAGCCCACCCTGGGCCTGTGGTGAGGCACTCTCTTGCCTGCTCTGGCAAGGTTCTTTGGCAGCTTCCCGGATCCCTGGCTGGGATTTGCTCTCCCACTTCCTCTAGAGTGGAGGAAACATCACCAAAATGTCAGCAAAGGCTAAAGACTGCACAGAAGAGACAAAAAAAAAAAAAGAAAAGAAAAGAAAAGAAAAAAAGAAATTTTGCCTATAGGTGTATGCATATATATTATATGATTTTCTTTAATGAGTAGAGGGAATTCCAAAGCTCATTTGTGTGTATGGTAGGAGTAAGCAAAGGAGGAACAATAACTTCATGTTGTTGGGAACCAGAGTGTGTACTGTGGGAGACCAGAAAGAAACTAGAATAGGGGAGAGATGGTGGGAAACCTTACCGGAGTGGATAAGAGGTATCAGTTAACCTGTTTTTAAATACTTTTTTTTAATCTGTTTTTTTTTTCTTTTTTTTAAATTTAATTTAATTTTTTCAGTGTTCCAAGATTCATTGTTTATGCACCACACCCAGTGCTCCATGCAATATTTATACGTATTCTAGCTCCAAAATGTCTGGAAGCAATGACACCTCATAAGTAGGGAGTTCACTTAGGGCTTAGATCCCAGTTTTAAATGTCATTTCCCACTGAGATGAACTTGGAGAAATGGCTGATTACAGGGCTGGAGCAGAGAAGTTCCAGGGTTGGAACATCTTGTGTTCAGATGTGCTCTGAAACTAATGGGGCCACAGAAACCAGGTGAACTTTAAAATGAATCATGATAAGGATGAACAATGACAAGAATTGATTAACAAGGGATTGGGCAAATAAGAAAATTCCCTACGTCTGCCGAGAGGTTTTTCAGTCAGAAATGAAATACAGAACTACAGAAAGTGGAAAGAAGAAAATGAAAGAGTAACTCTGTGAACTCATGGTTTTTACAATGTATGGATAGATGGAGCATATGCACACACCTGAAAAATAGGTAGATAGATTTATGTGTGCACATATAAGGTTCCTGGCTCTGTCAGTTTTGACAGCATAAGAACAATAACACTTCAGTACCAATGAACACAATTAGCATCCAAAACTGAGTTGTTTTTTTTTTCAAAGATTTTATTTATTTATTTGAGAGACAGAGATCACAAGTAGGCAGAGAAGCAGGCAGAGAGAGAGAGAGAGGAAGCAGGCCTCCTGAGCAGATAGCTGGATGAAATGCAGGGCTGCGATGTGGGGCTCGATCACAGGACCCTGAGATCATGACCTGAGCGGAAGGCAGAGGCTTTAACCCCCTGAGCCACCCAGGCACCCTCAGAACTGAGTTTTTATCACTATTTTCCACTAAAAGGAACCAAGTCTCCTTTGAGAAGTGGTTGACTCCAGGACTGAGTCAGGAAAAATACAAGATAGGTGTGATATTATGATTAATGCAAAGTATATGGTCATCCACCTAGATTCTGGCACAGAACTCTAAAAACCCTTAAAATTTCCTAAGTGATAAGAGCTATCGGGATGTCTTTTGATATTCATAACAAGCCCCTTTCAATCACACCTCATTTATGTTAATGAAATGACTTCTGGAAAGCCCCCTAAAGGGAGCTGGTTTTCTAGGGAACCAAGTATGTGATTAAAAGGTTGAAGTTTAGCCCCTGTCCATCTACCCTTGAACTCAGAGAGTGAAGAGAGACTGGAGATTAAGTTCAGTCACCAATTGCTGACCCACACCTATGTGGTCAATTAATCTTCCACAAAGCAGGAAAGAATATCAGGAAAGAGAGTGTCTTTAACACATGGTGTTGGAAAACTGGACTATTTTCTTAAACCACACACGAAAATGAACTCAAAATGGATGAAAAACCTAAATTTGAGACAGAAAGCCATCAAAATCCTAGAGGAGAACACACGCAGCACCTTCTTTGACATCGACCACAACAACTTCGTAGTAGACATGTTTCTGGAGGCAAGGGAAACAAAAGCAAAAATAAACTACTGGGATTTCATCCTGATAAGAACCTTATCAGAAGGAAATAATCAACAAAACTAAAAAGCAATCTACTGAATGGGAGAAGGTATTTGCAAATGACATATCTGATAAAAGATTAGTATCCAAAATCTATAAAGAACTTATAAAACTCAACACCCCCAAAACCAAATAATCCCATTAAAAAATGGTCAAAAGACACGAAGAGACATTTTTCCAAAGGGGACATACAGATGGCTAACAGACACATGAAAAAATGCTCCACATGAGTCATCATCCGTGAAATGCAAATCAAAACTACAGGGAGATACTACTTCACAACGGTCAGAATGGCTGAAATGAACAACACAGGAAAGAACAGGTGTTGGCAAGGATGCAGAGAAAGGGGAAACCTCTCACACTGTTGGTGGGAATGCAAACTGGTACACTACTCTGGAAAACAGTGTGGAGGTTCCTTAAAAACTTAAAAATAGAGCTACCCTATGACCCAGCATTCGCATTACTGAGTACTGAGCTGAAGAATACAAGAAGACTAAGTCAAAGGGATACACGCACTGCCATGTTTATTGCAGCATTATTTACGATAGCCAAGATATGGAAGCCGCTGATGAATGGATAAAGAAGAGGTGGTATATATGTAAAATGGAATATTACTCAGCCATAAAAGATGAACTCTTGCCATTTGCAATGACATGGATGGAGCTAGAGAGTATAATGCTAAGGGAATTATTTCAGACTTATGTCAGTCAGAGAAAGACAAACATCATATGATTTCACTCATATGAGGAATTTAAGAAACGAAGCAAGTGAGCAAAGGGGAAAAAAAGACAAACTAAAAAACACTCTTAAAAGCTTTGCACAGTGGCAGTATCGTAGCCAATGAGGTTTATCCGAGGCGCGATTATTGCTAATTGAAAAACACTCTTAATTCTAGAGAATAAACTGGTGGTTACCAGAGGGGGGTGTGATGGGGGAATGAGTTAAACAGGTGATGGGGATGAAGAAGGTCACTTGCTGTGATGAGCACCGACTACTGTTGTATGGAAGTATTGAATCACTATATTGTATGCGTAAAACTAATATTACCCTCTATGTTAACTAACTAGACTTTAAATAAAAACTTTAAAAAAATTTTTTAAATAACACAACAAAAACTTTAAAAAATGCTAAGTGAAATAGGTCAGTCAGAGAAAGACAAATATCATATGATTTCACTTGCATGTGGAATTTAAGAAACAAATGAGCAAAGGGGGAATAAAGAGAGACAAACCAAATGAGACACCTTAATTATAGAGAAAAAATTGATGGTTGTCAGAGGGGAGAGGATTGATGGGATGGGCGAAAAGGTGATGGGGACTAAGGAGAGCACTTGTGATGAGTACCTGGTGATGTATGAATTGTTCAATCACTGTATTGTACACCTGAAAGTAATACAACATTATATTAACAAGCAGAATTAAAGTAAAAACTTTTTAAAAATTATAGTCTTGTTAACATACCATGTATGATATTCAGAAAAAGTTAGTTTTCTGTAATCATTTGCATTAGTGTGCTAATATTTTGGGGTCCTACTCACAAATATTATATGGTAACATTAAAAATACATTCCTTGACTGTATACAATGATTATCTGTTCCTTTTATTGTTTTTTTACATTATTATTTTTTTTTGGATTATTCAAATTAAACAGGTTTATTGGAAATATGCATTATAATCTTCAGAGAAAATTACATGCAGCATTTTACAAATGTATTTGATAGCTAACCTTTCTGCAAATAAACACATTAACATCTCTAAGTGAAATACATTAAATGAGAAAGACATACAGCTGATACAAAAGGCAAGTTAAAGTATTTTTAAATAACTGATCCTCTACCAGTGCATTTTAAATAATGGGGAAGTCCAGGGATCCTAGACATTCAGCTAGATGTTTTGTGAATCATAGAGGCCATGATGGAGGGCACCCAAGAGGCCAGAATATTCAGAGTAGAAACCCAAGCCTCCTTCCAGTCAAACCCCATGACTCTCTTGAAAATTTCTAAAAATAGGACATGGTATGTTCAGTTCTCCCCACTGTTTACATTCTCCATGGATCTGTTCCTCAAAACTGGGAGATGGTGACACAGCAATTATGTGTGGATCCCAATTCATTGCACAAAATAAAACCGTGAAGTGAGGCTGCTTTGGCTTGAGGCAGACCAGGTCTGGCTAACTCACAGGGGTGGGCAGTGCTGAGAGAGACCTTAACTTCAACAGTGGGTGGGAGTCAAGTTATCCTTGGCTCCATGGGAATCTTCCATTCCCATGGATTGAACACTTCCATATGTCTTTAATGGGATTATAAATTGACACATTTTGGGGTCAATTTTGCTGATTTCTAAAGGTGAGCATCCTCTGGCCTGATAGTTCCAAATCCAGGAATCTAATCTATAGAAATATTCACACCAGCACCTGAAAATATAAGAGGATATTCATTGCAGCAGTGAAAGCAGGGATGGAGTACCACATACTTGCTATTAGGAGAACAGACAAAATACAGTCTATTTATACTATGGATACAGTGGCACCATAAATTTTTACAGGGAATGTGTGTGATTGCTTTTGTTACTAAAAAAGTAAGCCAGTGTTTTTTTTTTCCTTTTGCCTCATGCCAATGGAAAACAAAGAAGAAGATATCTTAAAAATATAATTGAAAATCAAAACCATCTGATTGAATAATCTTAACACTACAAGGTAGTGACATGACATGTTTTCATGTCTTTCATAGTTTTTAAATCCCTGCCTTCAGTTGTCTCCCTAGAGTCCTTCTTTCTTGTTCTTCAATAACACAGTTCAAAATGTTCATACAACTTTAATTATTAAATGATCGCTCTAGTGTTCAAACTCTGGTCTCATATCAAGTTCTAGCATCTGGCAGGCTGTGTGCCTGCTCTAGGGAGGGGGGCTGTTCTTCCCCTAGACACCCCTACTTTCTCCCTCTGACAGACTTGCTGTTCTCTCAATACTAAAGCAAGGAGAGATGAAGGAAACAGTGCAGCCACAAGCTCCCCAGCGTCCTCTTCATTCCTCAGTTCCCCAAGCTTGAGCTAATCCCCTAACCTCTGTTCTATTTGTTCATGCCAAAACACTCCAATGTTTCTGTGATGTTGGGTCCCCTCACTTGGCAGACTACATGCTTGGGAAGGATGGTGCAGCAAAGTATCTCAATTTAGATAGCTTTCCAGATATTCTTTTAACAGAGGAAACTCGTGCCTTTTGTATGTACTGTGTTAAGTGGAACTTAGGCAGCTTATCTACAAGAACCACACCCTTTAGTTTCTCTTTCTCTGGGAAGATCAACATCATATCAAATAAGATGCCAAACATTTTGGGTGGCATCCCTCTAAACTATATATAGTTATTTTAGGGTTGACTTAGGAGAGTGGCAAGTCCCCCCACCCTCCTCTCTATGGAGGACAGGGACTTGATTCTCACCACTCCACTCCCAAGGCCTTGGTGACCCAGTGACCTCACCCAATGTCTTTCCCATCCTCTGCTGCCAAAAACAAATGAGCTCCTCTTTTACCCACCTACTTATTTCACACTTTTTTGTTTACTGTTTATGATCAATACAAATCAATTCCATAAGAAATTATGAAGAATCAAAGCATAATTTTGAAAATTTAAAATAGATATTCAACACAAAAAAGACAAGTATAAAAGCAGACTCCTTCATGCACACATGAGATCCAGTAGGTGTTGTTTCAAAGGACAGCAATGCTTGCTTTTCCTCTTAAGGACTGAAGCCACATCAGAAGTAGAAAGCTTCAGCTTATGAGTATATGTTCACACACAAGTCAAAATTTGTTTTTTAAAATGCTTTTTACATCAAAACTGTGGTAAAAGATAAATTTTACAGAATTAAGCCTCCTTTCAGAGAAGCTAGTTTCTAACATCTAAAACTGACTGATAACAGAAAGTATTCCAAATAGAGTCATCTGTTAAAAAAAGTTTTTTTTTTTAAAATTGTTTAAAGGGATTATTGGAAACTTGCTAATGTTGGTATTCTTCCAGCCTTACTCCAGCATGGGCATCTTTGGTTTGGCATCCACAACACTGGGCCTGGCCTTCATTCCACTTGCTTCCTTCTTCTACTGATTCCTCCATCCTGGCTCCAGGCAATATTGTGGCTGGTTACTGTGCCTGTTTCTAAAGTTCTGCCCTGGAACTTGTTCCCCCAGGGGCCAAGGCTCAGAACCCCACACCACACATACACACTGATGAGACTTGGAAGGCTCTTCCTCCAACCAGCAGACCTTTGTGTACTGACGGACACAGTTGGCATCAGGCTAAGGACCTCTCATTGTATTCCTCTTTTCTAGCAATAATTTGGAGATGACTTTATAGACCAAGGTCCAAAACCATGTCACTGCTGGGCTTTGTGTATCTGTCACTGCTACCTGCCTCACTGGAATGCTCTCCAAGCCTCTCCTGAAAGGTGACCTCGAAGAGGTATAGCAAGAGACTCAGGTGAGCACTAAGCCTGAGGAAAAAAAAAGTGAGTGAGTTGGTTAGCATGGGGGCACTGGCCAGAGTCTTTTTTTTGGCCTGAAGCTTGTTCTGGAAGGGTCCACATCACACAAATTGAGGCCCACCTGTCAGCTGCCTTCTACTAATCTCATAACCTCATTGTAGGGCCAGGTACTGACCATACTGATCACATTTTTTAAACTGTCAACTTATTAATGGACAAATTCCTCTTGATAGGCCAAAGAAGAAAGAATAGGGATGACAGCATTTAACTAAGCAAGATCAGTGCAAAGACATGGGTCATTTAAGGTGAATTAAGTTCCTTTGCTGGCAACCATTGGAGGGAACCTCAGGCACAATACAGCCTAGACTTCAGGTTTCTGCTCTGCAATATAAAGACCTTTGAAGCATCATTCCATCCTTACAACAAGAAAACAACTGAATAAACTGAAAAACAATAATTGTTCTTAGATCCATCAGAGAATTTAGGTCACAGGGCAAACTTTTGCCCTAAAAAATGGAGAGAGAGCAACCATACACCAGAGCATTCTGTCCTTCCCCCATTTCTCTATAATAAAAGCCAGCACTTATGGGAAACTACTTTATTTTACCTAGGGAAGGGCAACTAGCCAACTCCAGCCCCCTCTAACCTTCCTGTCACACCTAAGGTGGGGGAGCTGAGAAGTATTTGTGAAGGTCATATCTCAAGGGTACAAGCCTACAAAAGACTAAGAACTAATTATAGGACTATAGAATACTACCCCTTCATAATATCTTATCATCACAGCAACAAGACCTCTGCACAATTATAGTTGAAAAAACTGTAAAGGTCAGACTCTATTTAAGACTTTCCAGGGGAGACAAAATAAATGACACCAGAGAAAATTGATGTCTCAGAAAATTAGAAGTATAGCAAACACAGTATAAGTCCTAGCCAGATCAGCATGAACTATCACACTAAATCTTAGATAATCACAAAGGTTTGACAGACGACAAAGAGCCAGAGCAGGGCTGAATGATTAAGTTTATCTCGTACACAAGCCCACTCCATCAAGACCAGCTGTTTCCCTTAATACATGGAAACAAACACAGAGTCAAATAAAATGGGGGAAGAGAGGAATATGTTCCAAATGATGGAACAAGGTAAAATGTCAGAAAGAACTTCAGGAAACGAAGGTAAGTAGTTTATCTGACAAAGAATGAAAAGTAATAGTAATAAAGATGTTCAGCAAACTTCAGAGAAGAATGGAAGAACACAGTGAGAACTTAAAGATATAGAATGTATAATAAATATGACACTGAAGAATACAATAACTAAACTTAAAAATATATGAGAATGTTTTCACAACAGACTAGATAAGCAGAAGAAATGACTAGTGATTTAGAAGACAGGGAAGATATAAAAGGTCAGTAGAACTCAACCAAACAGAGCAGCAAAGGAAAAAAAATAATTTTAAAAGTGAAGAGACAACATCAAGTGGGATAACATTCACATTATAGGGATTCCAAAAGAAGAAAAGATGGATAAAGTGGCAGAAAAATAATCTGAAGAAATAATGGCTAAAAACGCCCCTCACATGGGGAGGAAAATTGACATGCGGGTCCAAGAATCTTAGTGAATTCAAATAAGATGAGCTGAAAAAGATCCACAGCAAGACACATTATATTTAAAATATCAAAATTTACAGAGAAAGAGAAAATCTTAAAAACAGCAACAGAAAAACAACTTGTTATGTACAAAAGAACCCTCATAAGATTATAAGCATGTTTTTCAGCAGAAACTTTGCAGGCCAGAAGACAGTGGCATGATATATTCAAAGTGGTCAGAAGAAAAAACTTCAAACAGGAGTACTCTACCAGGCAAGACCATCATTCAGAATTAAAGGAGAGATAGTTTTTCAGACAAGCAAAACTGATAGGACTTTATCACCACTAAACTAGCCTCACAAGAATGGTTAAAAGGATTTATTTAAGCTGGAAATAAAGATCATCAATTAGTAACAAGAAAACATATGAAATTGTAAGTCTCATAGGGAGAGGAAATATATAGTAAAGGTAATGGACTTATAAAGTTAGTATAGAGGTTAAAAATCAGAAGTAGTAAAAATTGCTACAACTGCATTAATCATCAATTAAGTGATACAAAAACAGATGTGCAAGTGATACCAAAAAATAAAAATGGGGGGAGAAAAAATATTGTTTTAGAATGCATCTAAACTTAATTTGCTATCAATTTAAAAGAGACTGTATGTATACACACACTAGTATATGTTAGCCTTATGTTATCCATAAAGCAAACACCTATTGTAGTACACAAAAGATAAAGGAATCTAGGCATGACACTAAAGAAAATCACCAAACCACAAAGAAAGAGTAAGAAGAAAGGAACAGAGAAGAATTACAAAACAACCAGAAAGCAATTAACAAAATGGCAATAAGTACCTATGTATAAATTATTACATTCAATGCAAATGAACTAAATTCTCCAATCAAAACATATAGGATCAATGAATGGATTAAAAAAAGATCTATCCACACATTTATCCCAACATTTATAGCAGCAGAGTCCATCAATGGATGAATGGATAAAGAAGACGTGGTATGGAACATTACTCAGATGTACAATGGAATATTACTCAGCCATCAAAAAGAATGAAATATTGCCATTTGCAATGACATAGATGAAATGAGTGTATTATGCTAAATTAAATAAGACAGTCAGAGAAAGAAATACACTATATGATTTCACTTATACACAGAATTTAAGAAAAACAGATGAACATGGGGAAAGGAAGGAAAAATAAGGTAAAAACAGAGAGACAAACCACAAGAGACTTTTTAAAAAAGATTTATTATTTATTTTAGAGAGAGAGGAGGAGGAGAGAGAGAGTACATGTCAGGAGAGAGGAGGAGCAGAGGGCGAGGGAGAGAGAAACCATGATGAGCATGGAACCTTATACGGGGCTCGATTTCATGATGCTGAGATCACGACCTGAGCAAAAACCAAGAATTATATGCTTAACTGACTATGCCACACAGGTGCCCCACCAGATGAAGTGGGTGGGGGATGGGGTAATTGGGTGATGGGTATTAAGGAAAGCACTTGTGATGCACCCTGGGTACTATATGTAACTGATGAATCACTAAATCTTACACCTGAAACTAATGTTACACTGTATGTTAACTAACTAGAATTTAATAAAACTTGAAAAAAATGGCAAGGGACATTTTTCCAAAGAAGTTATACAGATGGCCAAGACACATGAAAACATGCTCAGTATCACTAATAATTAAGGAAATGCAAATTAAAACCACAATCAGCTACCAACTTACACCTGTCAGAATGGCCAGAATGAAAAAGACAAGAAATAACAAGCATTGGTGAGGATGTGAAGAAAAAGGAATCCTTGTGCACAGTTGGTGGGAATGCAATCTTGTGTAGCCACTGTGATAAACAGATCAAAATTACCCTATGATCCAATAATTCCACTACTTGTTATTATCCCAAAGAAAACAAAAACACTAGTTAAATCAGATATTTGCACCCCTGTGTTTATTGCAGAATTATTTACTATGGCCAAGATATGGAAGATACATATGGCTATTTATATGTTTATATAAAATATAAAAAAGAATTAAATCTTGCCATTTGCAACATCACTGAGAGATTTAGAGGATATAATGTGAAGCAAAGTAAGTCAGTGAATGAAATACCATATGTTTTCATTCATATGTGGAATTTAAGAAAAACAAAACAAAACAAAAACAAACCAAAAAACCTCACTCTTAACTGTTTAACTATAGGAACAAATCAAGGGTTGCTAGGGGATAGGTTTGGGGAGAATGGGTAACTGGGTGATGGGCAATAAGTAAGGCACTTGAAGTAATGAGCACTGGGTGTTGTATATAATTGATGAATCACTGAATTTTATCCCTGACACTAGTAATACAGTATGTAAATTAAATTGAATTTAAATTTAAAGATTTACAAAACAGACTCTTAAATATAGAGAATAAACCATTGGTTTCCAGAAAGGAGTTGTGTGTGTGTGTGGCTGGCGGGTGAGAAAGGTGAAAGGGATTAAGAATATTACTGTGGGGACACCTGGGTGGCTCAGTTGGTTAAGCAGCTGCCTTCGGCTCAGGTCATGATCCCAGCGTCCTGGGATCGAGTCCCACATTGGGCTCCTTGCTCCGCAGGGAGCCTGCTTCTCCCTCTGCCTCTGCCTTCCACTCTGTCTGCCTGTGCTCGCTCTCACTCTCTCTCTCTCTGACAAATAAATAAATAA
>NC_081568.1:148789444-148823454 GCF_022355385.1 Mustela nigripes | reverse complement strand
GTTAACATCATTAGTTTTGATATACTGTTCACTGATTTATTAGTTGAATGTAATACCCAGGGCTCATCATTTCATGTGCCCTCTTTAATTCCCATCATCTAGTTTTTTCCTTTTCTGAGAATTACTGCTGACTTTTTTACTCCTCTTTCTTACTGATTTATGGGTGTACTTTATATCTTTTGGAAGATATTTGTGAAGATCTATGAATCCTTTTCTAGTACATATTGTATAATATGTATATAATATGTATATAATACATGTATATAATATGTATATAATATTGTAAATACTTATGATTGTAATACTATATCTTATAAATATTTTGTTTATTTTTATGTTTTATTTAATGAGATTGCCCCTACTCTGAAGTCATAGACATATTATTACTTTCTTCTGATGATGTTAAAGTTTCTCTACTTAGTTCTTTAACCTGCTAGGAATTTATTTTTGTGTGTGGTATGAGGTAGGAATCTAAATTTTTTTTTCAAAACAGGACATTGGGGAGGGTATGTGATTTGGTGAGTGCTGTGAAGTGTGTAAACCTGGTGATTCACAGACCTGTACCCCTGGGGATAAAAATATATGTTTATAAAAAATAAAAAATTAAAAAAAAAAAACAGAAGGAGATACCAAAAAAAAAAAAAAAACAGGTGAAAAAAATTTCCAAATCATTTATTGAATAGCCTTCCCCCCCCCAGATTTTACACCATATTTTAAAAATTGGACTACAAATTTTCATGCACACATGGGTCTGATTCTGACTTACTTTGATCTGTCAATTTGCTTATTCCTTCACCAATACTAGACTTTATTTTTTGATTACTGAAAAGTCAGTTTTACTTTTTTCAAGATTACTTTGGCTTTTTTTCACTTTGTCTATTTTTAAGCAAATATTTATTAAGTACACAATACAAGCTGGGCATGCATGTTGGTTTCCACTTTATTGACTTCCATTACAAATCCTGTGGAACATCACTTCAACATTATATTTATGTATTTTTTTAGACCATTTAGGTGTCTCACAGAATACAATTCAAGAGGCACAAAGTGTATACCATAAAGACTCTTTCCTACTCTAGATCCCTTTAGTCTGATTTTTATCATTCTTTCCACTGAGGCAAACAGTGTTACTAGTTTTTTTTTACTTCATTTCAGAGATTTTTTACCAAAGATATAAATATACACACACATTTCTTTTTTAAATACACAAAAGTAAAATATATTATTATGTAATATTACATGATATAATATGTAACATTATGGTTATGGTTACAACCTATAACATAATTTATATGTAAAACATATAAATTATATGTAAAACAATTATGACATACATCTATACAGTATGTAATATAACAACTTATATGTACAATTATAATAAATGCATTGCTCTGTTCTGTGCTGCTTTCACTGAACAGTATCATTAAAGAAAATTCTATATTGACACAACTTCATTAATAGGCCAATCAGAGAAAGATAATTATCATGTGGTTTCACGCATATGTGGAATATAAGAAACAGCACAGGGCATCATAGGGGAAGGGAGGGAAAACTTAATGGGAAGTCAGAGAGAGAAAAACCATGAGAGACAATTAACTATAGGAAACAAAATGAAACAAAAGTTAAGTTCATCTTACCTTTTTAACTTTTTGTGGAAACTCCATACTATTTTTCACAGTGCACATTCTTCATTTTTGTTAGAGATTCTTTTTCTTAAAGAGGATTTAGAGAAAGGGGAACCCTCTTAGACCATTGGTGGGAATGCAAACTGGTGCAGCCACTCAAAACAGTATTGAGTTTCCTCAAAAAGTTAAAAATAGAGTTACCCTATGACCCAGCAATTACACTACTAGGTATTTATCCAAAAGTTATAAACATGGTGAGTCTAAGAGGCACATGCACCCCAATGTTTATAGCAGCAATGTCTACAATAGCCAAACTATGGAAAGAGCCCAGATGTCCATCAATAGATGAATGGATAAAGAAGAGATGGTGTAAATATATATAGGAATATTACTCGGCCTTCAAAAAGAATGAAATCTTATATTTGCAATGATGTGGATGGAACTAGAGGGTATTATCCTAAGTGAAGTAGTTAGAGAAAAGCAAATATAATAAGATTTCACTCTATGTAGAATTTGAGACACAAAATAGATGAACATAGAGGAAAGGAAGGAAAACAAAATAAGTCAAAATAAGAGAAGGAGAAAAATCATAAGAGACTCTTAATGACAGGAAACAAACTGAGGGTTGCTGGAAAGGAGGTGGATGGGGGTATAGGATAACTGGGTGATGGGCATTAAGGAGGGTGCTTGGTATAATGAGCACTGGGTGATACATGTGACTGATGAATCACTATACTTTACCTCTGAAACTTAAAAAAAAAAAAAAAAGAGAAACTTAGAGAATTTATTCTAAACCAAGTAGCATTTAAAGAGGACAATACATTGGGCAAAGTTTTAATGTCTTTAGTATTGTGTCACTAAACATATACCACCTGCTTCTAGATCCCAACACATCGTCTGGCTCATCCCTCTGTAGGAACAATGGTCTGGGTGGGAAACCAGACTCTCATCTCCCACTTCATCCTCCTGGGCCTTTTCACCCACTCGCCACTACACCTCTTCTTCTTTTCTGTCATCATGGTCATGTTCCTGGTGGCCCTCTCTGGCAATGGACTCATGATCCTCCTCATCACCATCGACTCCCGTCTGCACAGCCCCATGTACTTCTTCCTCAGCTGGCTGTCACTCATGGACCTCATGCTCATTTCCACCATCGTGCCGCGGATGGCCACTGACTTCCTCCTGGGCCGTGGCTCCATCTCCTTCACAGGCTGTGGACTCCAGATCCTCTTCTTCCTCACCCTCCTGGGAGATGAATGCTTCCTGCTGGCCTTCATGGCCTATGACCGCTATGTGGCCATCAGCAACCCACTGAGGTACTCAGTGATCATGAGCCACCGTGTTTGCTGGCTCATGGTGGCAGGGTCCTGGCTCTTTGGCCTGGTGGATGGACTGATCCAAGCCATTTTCACCCTTCGCTTCCCCTACTGTGGCTCTCAGGAGATTGACCACTTCTTCTGTGAGGTCCCTGCCATACTGAAGTTGGCCTGTGCTGACACCTCCCTCTATGAGACCATGATATATGTCTGTTGCATCCTAATGCTGCTCCTGCCCTTTGCTGTCATCTCTGCTTCCTACTTGCGGATCCTGGTAGCTGTGCTCCATATGCGTTCTGCTGAAGGTCGTCAGAAAGCCTTTGCTACCTGCTCTTCTCACATGGCAGTGGTTTCTCTTTTCTATGGGGCTGCCATGATCACCTACATGCGGCCTCAGGCCTACCACTCCTCCAAGCAGGACAAGGTGGTCTCAGCCTTCTATACAATGATCACCCCTATGCTTAATCCACTCATCTATAGCCTGAGGAACAAGGAAGTGTCTGGGGCTCTCAAGAAACTCCTGGGGAGGTGTCCTTGTAGGGGGACAGGGCTAGGTTGACATTGGCAACTGAAGATGTGGGCTCTGGTTCTGGGAACTTGAATTTTAGCTTCTGTAGTTTGACTGGAAGAGAAACAGATGCTCTGTACTGAAAATAAAAGTCATTCTTTGGTCAGAGTTCATGATATTCGCATATTAACTTAATCAAGTATGTCCATGCTGAGTATGGATAGTGTGGAAAAAGGGCTGCACCAATGGCATTACAAAGAATGGGAGATACATAACCTATACCCCACTAAATTAGCAGGTGACAAGTTTCAGCTATTTTCCTCTATGGGAATTGCCAACTGAGGAAAACACCTTGCTCAAGGTTGGTCTCTTTGGGTGGCTGCCTGAATCCCATGACTAGTCAATAAAGTATATAAAGGCTTGGTTCTTTTCCCTCAGTTTGACCCTGAAAGTCCATCCCAGCTCCAGAATGCCCTATAATAATCAGGCATCACAGGCTTCTCATCCCTGTATCCAGTTTTGCTTCCTTATCTCCACCATGAGTTCAATCCTTCCAGTGCTCTCTGATAAACCTTCCACAAGCAAAACTTGTCTCAATCTGCTTCCAGGAAACCTAACCTATGACAAGTAGAGATGAAAGAATGTTTTAAAGTCTAGTTTTCTAGATACATGTGGTCAAAATAAAATGTGGACACAGAAAACTTTGTTGCTTGATGGTATCGGAGAGAAGTCAGAAAGTTCCCTGAAGACTTGTAAGACAAGTTTAATGCAGGGGTGGCAAATGCAAATGCCTCCATATCTTGGCTATTGTAAACAATGATGTTATAAACATAGGGGTACATGTATCTCTTTGAATTAGTGTTCTTGTATTCTTTGGGTAAATACCTAGGAGTGCAATTCCTGGATCAAAAGATAATTCTTTTTTTAACTTTTGGAGGAACCTCTATACTGTTTTCCACAATGGCTGCACCAGTTTGCATTTCCACCAATAGTGCAAGAGGGTTCCCCTTTTTCCACAACCTTGCCAATACTTGTTGCTTCTTGTGATGTTTGACTTTAGCCATTCCAACAGTTGTGAGGTGATATCTCATGTTAGTTTTGATTTGCATTTCCCTGATGATGAGTGATGTTGAGCATCTCTTCATGTATCTATTGGTCATCAGTAGGTCTTCTTTGGGAAAATGTCTATTTATGCCTTCTGCCTATTTTAATTAGATTATTTGGTTTTTGGGTGTTGAGTTGTATGTTTTTTTTTTAAATGTATTTTGGATACTAATCTTTATTGCATATGTCATTTGTAAATATCTTCTCCCATTTCATAGGTTGCCTTTTCATTTTATTGATTGTTTCTTTTGTTGTGAAGAAGCTTTTTATTGGGATGAAGTCCCAATAGCTAATTTTTGCTTTTGTTTCCCTTGTCTCAGAAGACATATCTAGAAAGAAGTTGCTATAGTCATTGTCAAAGATGTTGCTGTCTGTATTCTCCACCAGGATTTTGATTGATTCTTCTCACATCTAGGTCTTTAACCCATTTTAATTTTATTTTTGTATGTGTTCCACCAACATCACTATAAATGTTAAGTATTTGCCCTTTCTGATGCCTGAGTAGTATTCCACTGTATATATATACCACATCTTCTTTATCCATTCATCTGTTGTTGGACATCTCAGCTCTTTCCACACTTTGGCTATTGTGGACATTGTTGCTATGAACACTGGGAAGCCAGTGTCCCTTCGGATCACTACCTTTGTATCTTTGGGTAAATACCCAGGAGTGCAATTGCTGGGTCATAAGGTAGCTCTATTTTCAACTCTTTAAGGAATCTCTATACTATTTTCGGGAGTGGCCATACTAGCTTGCATTCCCACAAACAGTGCAATAAGGTTCCCCTTTCTCTGCATCCTTGCCAAAATCTGGTGTTTCATGTCTTATTAATTTTAGCCATTCTGACTGTTGTGAGGTGGTATCTCATTGTGGTTTTGATTTGTATTTACCTGATGCTGAGAAATGTGGAACATTTTTTCATGTGTCTGTTGGCCATTTGCAAGTCTTCTTTGGAGAAATGTCTCTTTCTGTCTTCTGCCCATTTATTGACTGGATTCTTTATTTCCTTTGGACTGAGCTTGATGTGTCCTTTACAGGTCTTGGATACTAGTCCTTTATCTGAAATGTCATTTGCAAATATCTTTTCGCATTCTGTGGGTTGACTTTTAGTTTTGTTGACTGTTTCTTTTGTTGTATAGAAGATTTTAATCTTTTAAAAAATTTTTATATTTTTCTATTAACATATAATGTATTATTAGCCCCAGGGTTACAGGTGTGTGAATCACCAGATATACACACTTCACAGCACTCAGCATAGCACTAGAAGATTTTTATCTTGATGAAGTCACAATAGTTCATTTTTGCTTTTGTTTCCCTTGTCTTTGGAGATGTGTCTAGCAAGAGGTTGCTGTGGCTGAGGTTGAAGAGGTTGCGGCCTTTGTTCTTCTACAGGATTATGATGGATGGTCTCTGATTTAAGTCTCACTATTTGAAAGTTTAAAATTAGTCACATGGTCATTTTAAAAACAAAGAAATAATTATTTTTCCTCCGATAAATAAAAGCATAGACAGTGTTTACCACAGAAGATTCCCACGGAAACAACTGGAACACTGACGTACTGAAGTATGTACATTAGTGAAAAGAAAGTGAAACATAGTTGGGTACAAGATACCAGAGAGACCTCAGTTACTACTAAATTATAACTGAGTATAATTATATGCTAATTTTAAAAAATGCAACAACTAATTTTTTGTGATAAAAGGACTTGTCAAACAAAATTCCTTCCAAACAACTTCTTAAATGAAATATTTATTTATTTATTTATTTATTTGAGAGCATGATTAGGGGGTTGGGCACAGAAAGAGGGGCACAAGCAGGGCAGAGGAAGAGGCAGAAGGAAGGGGAGAGAATCTCAAGCAGACTCCCTGCTGAGCACAGAGTCTGGTGTGGGGCTCAAACCAATGAGCCCCACATGAGATCATGACCTGAGCAGAAGTAAGATTCTTATCCAACTGAGCCACCCATGTGCCTCAACCAAAATAGCAAGTTTTGGCATAACCAGGAAAGAGACAAAAATGATGGTTTGGGAGATGGCAACAAAGTAGGAGGACCCGAGGCTTGCCATGTCCCTTGAACATAGCTAAATAACTTTCAAGTCATCCTAAATAGCCCAGAAACTGACCTGGAGACTGACAGAACAAAATCCAAAACTAAAGAGAGAAGAGACCAAATTGAAGAAGATAGGAAGTGCAAAGAAATGGTTTAGGAGAGAAACAGATTACAGGTGCTCTGGAGAGGAAGGAATTGGGATTGCAAAGAGGGGGGGAGACATTGAGAGAGAGAGAGAGAGAAGCAAGCAGGGTAACTACAAGGAGAACATTTCCCCAAGGCTATTGGCTTGAGAAATGAGAGTTCCTGAATTTTGTGAGTTAAAGCCTGGAGTTTTGAAGGTCACTGGACTTGGCTGGGGTAAAGCCTTGGGGGTATTGCACTGCTCCTGGAGATAAGGTGGGCAAACAGCCCAGGGGCAAATAGTGATCTGAAGAATGCCTGGGGTATACAGGGAGGAGATTACTCACTCTACTCCAAGTGCACCCCTGAGAAGCAGCATTCACAGAGCTGCCTTTCCAGGAAAAAAAGGAGCTTCTCAGCTCCATTACCCTCCCTTGCCCCTCAGTAAATCACAGAACCACGTGTGGGAAGCAGCACACTGCCAACGCTGGCTGCATAACTTGCTTCCACCAAGCCCCAACCCTCTGGGCTCCAGCGGGACTGCACTTCTCATTCATGCAGGCCTCAGTCCCAGCTTGATGGGCACCTCACTTAGAACACAGCACAAACCACTGCCCACGCCGTGTTTCCCAACCTGAGAGTTCGGCAAGTCCTCACTTCTGGTGGAAGTGGTGACAGGTCTCATTTCAAAAGCAGAGTATAGCACACAAGATTAAAACTCACCACATCCAGGCCAGGGCCCAAACACTGCCCACGGCAGGCAAAGAGAGTCTTTGCAGATGACTGCCTTTAGCTCAAGTCATGACCCCAGGGTTCTGGAATCGAGCCCCAAATTAGGTTTCCTGTTGAGTGGGGAGTCTGCTTCCCTCTCTGCCTTTACACCCACCCCTGCTCCTGCTCACTTGCTCTCTTTTTCTCTCTCTGTCAGATAAATAAATAAGTAAATAGTTTTTTAAAAAGATTAGTACAGAAATAAATGATATCGAAACTAAAAAAACAACAGTACAGATCAATGAAACCAGGAGCTGGTTCTTTGAAAGAATTAATAAAATTAATAAACTTCAAAACAGACTTATCTAAAACAAAGACAAAAGACCTCACCAAAATCACAAATGAGAGAGGAAAAATAACAACCAAAATCACAGAAATACAAACAATTATGAGAGAATATCATGAAATATTATATGCCAACAAATTGGACAACCTGAAAGAAATGGATAAATTCCTAGACACATGTAAATTACCAAAATGGAAACAGGAAGAAATAGAAAACTTGAACAGAATGATAGCTAGCAAAGAAATTGAATCAATAATGAAAAAAATACCCAACTAACAGAAGTTCAGTACCAGATAGCTCCACAGGTGAATTCTACCAAACATTTATAGAAGAGTTAATCAAAAAAATAAAGAAGAGTTAACAACTATTCTTCAGAAACTATTCCAAAAAATAGGAAAAAAAGTAAAATTTCAAATTCCTTCTATGAAGCTAGAATTACCCTAATACCAAACACAGATGAAAAATATTGCTACACAAGAGAACTACAGGCCAGTATACCTGATGAACCTGGATGAAAAATTCCTCAATAAAATGCTAGCACACCAAATCCAACATACATTAAAAAAATCATTTACCACTATCAGGTTGGATTTATTCCTGAGTTGCAAGTGTGGTTCAATATTCACAAGTCAATAAATGTGATATACCATGTTAATTTTTTTAAAAAAGGATAAGAACTATGCAATCATGCCAATAGATGCAAAAAAGATTTGACAAAGTACCACATCTCTTCATGATAAAAAACCCTCAACAAAATAGGTTTAGAGGGAACATACCACAACATAATAAAGGCAATATATGAAAAACCCACAGTTAATATCCTTCCTCAATGGAAAAAAACTAAGACCCATCACTTTAAGACAGGGATGTTCACAATCATAATTATTCAAATAGACCTGGAAGTCCTAGCCACAGCAACCAGACAACAAGAAATAAAAGGAATCCAAATAGGCAAGGAAGAAACAAAACTTTCACTATTGGCAGATGATACACTATGGAAAAACCCAGAAGAATCCACCAAAAAACTTCTAGAACTGATACATAAATTCAGTAAAGTCACTATACAAACTCAACATACAGAAATCTGTCCATTCTATACACCAGTAATAAAGCAGCAGGAAAAGAAATTAAGGAATGAAACCCATTTACAATTTTACCAAAAACAGTAAGATACCTATGAATAAAACTAACTGAGAGGAGAAAGACCTGTACTCTGAAAACTATGAAACACTAATGAAAGAAATTGAAGCTGCCCAACTTCTTGCTTAACATGTATCCAAAGGTAAGATAAACAAAACAAAAATGAACTATTGGGGCTTCATCAGGATAAAAATCTTTTGCACAGCAAAGGAAATAGTCAACATAACTAAAAGGCAACCTATGGAATGGGAAAAGATATTTGCAAATGATGTATCAGATATAGGGCTAGTATCCAAAAAACTGTAAAGAACATATCAAAGTCAGCACACAAGAAGCAAAGAATCCAGTCCATAAATGGGCAGAAGATATGAACAGACATTTCTCCAAAGAAGATACCCAAACGGCCAAGAGACAAATGAAAAAATGCTCAACATCACTCAGTATTGGGCAAATACAAATCAAAGCCACAATGACTTTGTCTGCTTGATTTATTTCACTCAGCATGGAGCACTGGGTGTGGTGCATAAACAAGGAATCTTGGAACACTGAAAAAATTAAATTAAATTAATTTAAAACAGCACAATGAGACACCACCTTACAATGGTCAGAATGATTAAAAGTATCAACTGAGCAAGCAACAGATGTGGAGAAAGAGGAAGGCTCTTCCACTGTTGGTGGGAATGCAAGCTGGTATGGCCACTCTGGAAAACAGTGTGGATGTTCCTTAAAAAGTTAAAAATAGAGCTACCCTATGACCTAGCAATTGCACTTCTAGGTATTTATACAAAGGATACAAGTATAGTGATTTGAAGGGGCACCTGCACCTCAATGTTTATAGCAGCAATGTACACAAGAGCAAAACTATGGAAAGAGACCAAATGTCCATCGCCAGATGAATGGATAAAGAAGAGGTGATATTTATATACAAAGGAATAATAGTCATCCATCAAAAATAATGACATTTTGCCATTTGCAAGGATGTGGATGGAATTAGAAGGTATTATGCTAAGTGAAATAAGACAGAGAAAGACAAATACCATATGATTTCACTCAGATGTAGAATTTAAGAAACAAAACAAATTAACATAGGGGAAGAAAAAGAAAAAGAAATTAATATAAAAAGGGAGAGGGAGGCAAACCAAAAGAGACTCTTCACTATAGGAAGAAAACTGAGGGTGGCTGGAGGGGAAGTCGGTGGGGGAAGGGGTAATTGGGTGATGAACATTAAGAAGGGCACTTGAAGTAATCAGTACTGCGTGTTATACATAACTGATAAATCACTACATTTTACCCCTGAAACTAATAATACAGTAAGTGGTCACTAAATTGAATTTAAATAAAAAACTTTAAAGAGAATGTGTAGGGAATAATCTCAGTCTTTTGGTATTGGTTGAATCCTGATTTGTGACCCCAGTATGTGGTCTATTCTGGAGAAGGTTCCATGGGCACTTGAGAAGAATGAGTATTCTGTCCTTTTAGGGTGGAATGTTCTGTATATATCTATGAGGTCCATCTGGTCCAGTGTGTTATTCAATGCTCTTCTTTCTTTATTGATTTTCTGCTTCGATGATCTGTCTATTTCTGAGAGAGGCGTGTTCAGATCTCCAACGATTAGTGTATTCATATCAATATGACTCTTCATCTTGATTAACAGTTTTCTTATGTAATTGGCTGCTCCCATATTGGGGGCATAGATATTTACAATTGTTAGATCATCTTGGAGGATAGTCCCTTTAAGAATGATGTAGTGTCCTTCTGTATCTCTGACTACAGTCTTTAGTTTAAAGTCTAATTTGTCTGATATGAGAATTGCTACCCCGGCCTTCTTTTGAGGCCCATTGGCATGAAAGATGCTTCTCCATCCCTTCACTTTCAGTCTGGGTGTATCTTTAGGTTCAAAATGGGTCTCTTGTAGACAACATATGGATGGGTCCTGTCGTTTTATCCAGTCTGAAACCCTGTGCCGTTTTATGGGTGCATTTAGGCCATTCACATTGAGGGTGATTATGGATAGGTACGTTTTTATTGACATCGTGTTACCTTTGAAGTCTTTCTTTCTGTAGATTGTCTCTCTATTTCTGTTCAATGTTATTCTTGGGTTTTTTCCTCCTTTAAAGAAGCCCCCTTAATATTTCCTGCAGTATCGGCTTGGTGGTTGCATAGTCTTTTAAGTCTTGCCGGTCTTGGAAACTCTTTATCTCTCCATCCATTTTGAATGTCAGTCTTGCTGGATAAAGTATTCTTGGCTGCATGTTCTTCTCATTCAGTGCCCTGAATATATCTTGCCAGCCCTTTCTGGCTTGCCAGGTCTCTGTGGACAGGTCTAATGTTATTTTGATGGGCTTTCCTCTGTAGGTAAGGATCTTCTTTGTCCTAGCTGCTTTCAATAGGTTCTGCCTACAATTATAATTCTTCATTCTTACTATTAGGTGCCTTGAGGACTTTTGAGAATCTGTAATCTTGGGGGGAAACCTTTCAGCCTCTAGTACATGAACGCTGCTGTTTCCATTCACGAGATTCGGAAAATTTTCATGAAGAAAATCTATATCTATATCTTCTAGACTTCTTTCTTTCTCCTCTCCTTCAGGGATTCCAATAATTCTGACGTTGGAACATTTCATGGCATCATTTTTTTCCCTGATTCTGTTTTCATGGCTTCTAAGCTGTTTGTTCCAGGCTTCCTCCTGATCCTTTCTCTCTATCTGTTTGTCCTCCACATCACTGATTCTATTTTCTGACTCAGCTATTCTAGCGTTGAGAGAATTTAGATTAGGTTGGAACTTATTGAGAGCATTGTGAAGCTCATCCCTGGTAGCTTTCAGCTCTTCCCTAATATTGAAAACATGATCTCTGGTTGTTTTCAGTTCGGCCCTAATCAATTCCGTTTGGTCACCCATGGCTTTCTCCAACCTAGCTATTGCTTGGATAATTGTTAGCCTGAATTCTCTTTCTGACATATTGTCTATGTTGATAGCCTTTAGCTCTGTTGCAGAAGGTCCATCCTCTGTATTTTTCTTCTGTTAGGCATTCCTCCTCCTAGTCATTTTGGTGAGAGATGGCTAAATGGGTGTAGCTGGATGTATCGACTGCACCCTGGAACACATCTGAGCAATCAGGGTTGCATGGAGCACTGGGTGTGGTGCAAAAATAATGAATACTGTTATGCTGAAAATAAAAGATAAATTAAAAAAAAAAAACTTTAAAGAGAAACTGAAGCTTCCAGAAAGAAAAAGAAAAACATTCCATGCTCATGGATTGGAATAACAAATATTGTTAAAATGTCTATCCAACCCAAAACTATCTGTACATTTAATGCAATCTCTATCAAAATACCAACAGCCTTTTTCACAGAGCTACAACAAACAATCCTAAAATTTGTATGGACCCCAAATACTCAAAGTAGTCTTGAAAAAGAAAAGTAAAGCTGGAGGCATCACAATTCTGGACTTCAAATTATGTTATAAAACTTTGGTTAACCAACATATAGTGTCGGAGGCAGGCCCCTGGCCAGGGTGGCCTCTGCCATTAAAAGATGGCGCCTGGCTAGTTGCCAGGTTAGGATTGCCTCATGAGACTAAGCAGAATGCCCAAAGAGGAAGTAAACAGCATTGGTTGCTAGCGAAGTTGTTCATTTAGGTGTGCAGCCTGATTCGCTCCCTCCTGTACCCTGCTCGCTGATTGGTCATGTAAACGTATATAATTGTGTAGACTTGCGGAAATAGAGAGAAGATACATCTGAACTGGGGCTTCTTGTCCTCCTTGTGGGTCAAGGGCGATAATATAGTTCATTATTAGTTTTTGATGTAGTGTTCAGCAATTCTTTAGTTGTGTATAACACCCAGTGCTCATCAAAACATGTGCTCTGTTTAATACCCATTACCCAGCTACTGAACATAATTTAAAAAAAAAACTAAAAAAATAAATAAAACTGTAGTAATCAAAACAGTATGCTACTGGCACAAAATAGACACAAAGATTAATGAAATGACCCAGCTTCCTTGACCCCTTGAGTTGGGTTCTGTGAACAACTTGTAAGCATGATCCTTGAAGTTCTCACAGAACAGAGCCCCACTTGTCCATAATAGTAACCCTGTATCAGCCTTTTCTATTCATGTGTATTTCCCCACTTTTCTCTACGCCCTTTCTGTGGTGACTTCTCAAATATAACACTTGCCTAGATGTCTAGCCCCAGCTATGCCAACTTAAGGCAGCTGGTGATGCTTGGTATGTATAGGACTCTCTTCTCTTTACATGATCTTAATAACCTAGTAGATATTAAAAGAATTGGGCAAGAAAAGTAGAAAGATGAGAAAAACTAAAAATGAAGAAAAACTTAAATTAATTTTGAAAAGAGAAAGGCCTGTGTTGCAGCCAAGGGAGAGAGAAAAGCACAGACAGATGCATCATCTTGCACGATTCTGAGAACCTTCCTGGGATACACAAGTGATAACAAGGTTGAGAAAGAAAGAGAAAATTGGTGAATCCTGGCACTTTATATCTTGCCTCCCATAGGCCAATCATGTCCTTAATAGGATGTTGTCAGCTTCCTCAAAGTACACAGAAAGACCACAGATGTCTAGTCCCCACTGCAGGTGAGCCTGGCATTCCTCCCATCCTCTTTGGTTTAGATTTCACCTATGAGTTGGCCTGTCAGATGAACTTGAAGTTGAATGAGCTGATCTCTCTTGAACTGGGTCCTCAACAACTGGAAATAGGAATGAGCAGAAGATGAGCGACACAATCCTATGCCAACTCGAGACCTTAGAGCGAGAAGGTAGTTGAGAAGCCATTTACTGATTTCCTAAGGAAAGTGGTAAAATGGACAGCACAGTGCATCAGGGAGATTCATCTCAAAGATGGTGGGAGGTTGGGGTATGAGGTGGTGGGTATTATAGAGGACACGGATTGCATGGAGCACTGGGTGTGGTGAAAAAATAATGAATACTGTTATGCTGAAAATAAATAAAAAATAAAAAAAAGATGAATGTGAGCTCTTTCCTTTCATTTCTCTTTCAGAAGACATAGATGAGAATTGAGAGACAGCCAAGGGCACACACCACTCCAACACGGTCTTAATTGAGATAATAGGCTGGCTCATCTAATCATCCTACCAATGCTTCTCAAGCTTTTCCAAGGCAAAATAACCACCTGCTAGATACTCCTCAATACTGTAGATTCCAAGTTTCTACTTCCAAGGATGAGAAGTCAGTCAGTCACATTTATAGGTGCTGAGAGACTAAATAAAAGACAGATCATGAATTGATAATTGTGTAAAAGACAACTCTGGCCCACAAGCAGCCATCTGCCCAGGAAACAACCCCCTTTTCTATGATAAACAGTTCAGGAAGCCAGCTGCCACAAGTTCAACTTGGAAGAAGTCAGATACCTAACTTTAGTAACAACCTAGGAAGCTAATAATACTTTCTTTTTTTTAATTAAAGATTTTATTCATTTGACAGAGAGAGACAGAGGGAGGGACAGAACTCAAACAGGTGGAGTGGGAGAGGGAGAAGCAGTCTTCCCATAGAGCAGGGAACCCAGCATGGGGCTCAATCCCAGGACCCTGGGATCATGACCTGAGCCAAAGGCAGAAGCTTAACAACTGAGTCACCCAGATGCCCCTATAGTCTCCAAATAAACAGTTTCAGTTATTAACAGACAGCTTTCCAAAATTTTGTTCCCACTTCCAATTTAGGACAAACCACAGAAATCCAAACACATACCCTAACCCATCCCTCTGCTTTCAATTAACCTATTTCCAGTTTCCCCACGCCAACAGTTTCCAATCATAAACAATCTGAAGCCTCTCTTTTTTCTACTCTGAAGTTTTCCCACTGCTCTGTCATTGAGACTCTGCCAAAATATGATTGAGAGTGTCTGACTGCCTTACTATAGCAACTTTGAAAGAATAAAATTTTCTTCACTTATCTGCGTAGTCTTCATTTATTTTCTTTTTTTTTAAGATTTTATTTATTTATTTGACAGAGAGAGATCACAGTAGACAGAGAGGCAGGCAGAGAGAGAGAGAGAGGGAAGCAGTCTCCCTGCTGAGCAGAGAACCCGATGTGGGACTCTATCCCAGGACCCTGAGATCATGACCTGAGCCAAAGGCATCGGCTTAACCCACTGAGCCACCCAGGCGCCCAGTCTTCATTTATTTTCACAATGCTCAGTAATTATTTGTTGAATGGACAAAAAATAATAATTGAATTTAAAAAAGCATAAGACAGCAATTGAGTACAAGTTTCACGGAATAACTGACCAGGCTCCATTTCCTGTCGTGCATGATGAAACTCCCAGATTATAGTTTAGATATCCACTCTGACCTTCAGTGGTGATCATGTTCTCTCCCAGCCCCATGTGCAGGTAAGGGTAAAGACTCTGAGAGAAGTATGGGTGAATATGTCAGGTGATATCCCATGGATGCCCTCTTCCTTCTTTAGGAGCAACCTGGGGTGTTTTTGAGAATCAGGGCTATGGGGAATGAACTTTGTCCTGAATTCAATTCATTAAATTTTTCTTCTTCGTTGGTGTGGAGCTTCTATTCCCTCAGCTCATTATGAGCTGTGTAGGGTACACTGAGACATCCTTTCTGCAATCGAGATATAAGCCTGGGACCTGAGCTCATCATCAGTTTTATGAGAACCAGGAGAACATCTTTGGTGGTTAGTTCCATAAATTCTTATTCGGGGCCGTGGAGTTGGGAGAAGGGTGTGTGTGTGTGTCTGTAAGGACCTTTCCCAGGCCACCATTTGCTCACACATTGCCTCGAGGATTAGATCTTTGCATGTTGGGTCTGGCCCATCTCTGCTGAGATTCACAGGATGAAACAGAAGGTGAAGTCTGGTGAGCTGAATGGGGTTGGGAAGTACTGAAAGGGGTGAGGGAAGACCTGACAGATGAGAGACTAAAAATGACGAGTAAGTGGGAGAAATTCGTCCAACATCAGGCTTCAGCTTAGAGATACCTCCTTGCTGTCAAGTGACAAAGGTTCTTGGAATCAGAGACCAGACAGATGGTAATCCTACTTTTCTTGGGCAAAATTTATCCATTCTCATTTATCCATTCTCTAGTCTCTGGACTGAGTTGGCAGGCAGGCTTATGGGCCTTTGCCACCATGTGCCCATGCCACTCTCGTGTTGTGGCTGTGTTCCATTCCCACCTGTGCTGATCTTGGATTCTACCTCCCTGAACTGTGTTCTAGCTCTCTTTGCTGGTATGTCCCCCCAATTTGCTATGTCCCAGGACTTTCCTATCTAGTGACATGATCTGACTCTAGACAGCTTCTCAGCACTGCTAAGATGAGACGAGGTATGAACACAGATTGTCCAATTGCAGTGCACGTGAACATTTTCCTCATAAGTATCACCTTGGTGGGGGAGCTAAAAAGTCCTATATGAAGGGCACCTGGGTGGCTCAGTCCCTTAAGCATCTGCTTTTGGCTCAGGTCATGATCTCCAGTTCCTGTGATTGAGCACCACATTGGGCTCCCCAAACTGTGAGGATTCTACTCCCTCCTCCTGTTCCTGCTTTCTCTTTCTCTCTCATCTCTATCTCTCTCTCTCTCACTCTAACTCCCCACTTCATATAAATACATAAAATCTTTTTTTAAAAGCCATATATTATGGGATCCTTTCCAGAACTCAGAACTCCAGGGATGGTACCAAGGCATCTATACTTTTTATAATTATGTTTTGTTAGCCAACATATAGTAAGGACATCGTTAGTTTTCGATGTAGAGTTCTACATTATCTGTATATAACACCCAGTGCTTACCACAACACATGCCCTCCTCAATTCCCATCACCCAGTTACCATATCCACCCCCCCACTCTCCTTCCCTCTGTAACCGTCAATTTGTTTTCCAGAGTCCAGAGTCTCTCATGGTTTTTCTCCCTCTCTGATTTCTCCCCCTTGTTTTCCCTTCCTTCCCTTATTGTCCGCCATGCTATTCCTTATATTCCACATATGATTGAAACCATGAGATAATTGTCTTTCTCGGCTTGACTAATTTCACTCACCATAATCCCCTTCAGTTCCATCCATGTTGATGCAAATGTTAGGTATTCATCCTTTCTGATGGCTGAATAATATTTCATTGTGTATATGGACTACATCTCCTCCTCTTTCTCCTTTTCCTCCTTATCCTCCTTCTCCCCCCACCTCCTCTCCTTCCCCTCTCCCTCCCTGTCCCCCTCCCCTCTTCTTTCTTTCTTTTTCTTCTTCTTCTTTCTTCTTCTTCCTCTTCCTCCTCCTCCTCCTCCTCCTCCTCCTCCTCTTTCTCCTCAGATTTATTTATCTGTCAGAGAGAGAGAACTAGCAGGGGGAGTGACAGGCAGAGGGAGAAGCAGACTCCCCACTGATCAGGGAGCCCAATGTGGGACTCAATCCCAGGACCCTGGGATCATGACCTGAGATGAAGGCAGACAATTAACTGACTGAGCCACCCAGGTGTCCCTGGGCCACATCTTCTCTATCCATTGATACATTTAAGGACATCTTGGCTTCTTCAACAGTTTGGCTGTTGTGGACATTGCTGCTATGAACATTGAGGCGCATCTGTACTTTTTTTTTTAACCAAAAATACTTCCAGATGTTCTAGAGAACCAAGCATCACTAAACCCAGTTGTGACAGTGGGAGCTCTGAAATGTCATTTTTGCTCCCTTACTTCTGTTCATAATTATCCTCCAATCATGAATTATTTCAATAGTCTTTGTTTCTCTTTGATTGTCTTTTCCACTTCTATTAAGAAAAAATTTTTGAATTCTACCTGTGGCATTACACAATTCAGAAGCCACAGCTTCCCCAAAGCATCCCCTGGAGTCCCACCACTTGTGGAGTGAGGACTGGTTCTTCCTTCCTTTGTAGATTCAGTGAGTGTATCTTAGAACATTCAGTGGTTCTATCCAGCTTAGCACCCACCTAGGTTTGGAACTATATAAGGTAATTGATGTACAAGCAGGCTGCAGTATCTTTTCTACTGTCCAAGTAGCAGAGTGGTAAATGGTTGAGATATGTCCTGAGAGGCATCATGAGATTCTCATGATGCATTTAGCATCCACTTTTAGTTCTATTGCAGTGCCTGCATTGGGGAAACTTTATTAAAAACTAAATTTTAAAAAGAATAAATGAATATAAATAAATAAATAAATATCTCCTCCCAACCTACAAAACCTCTCCACAAAGACAGAATAGATAGAGGGAACAGCTTGTATTTTTTTTTTAAAGATTTTATTTATTTATTTGAGAGCAAGTGGTAGTGAAACTACAAGTAGAGGAGAGGAGCAGAGGTAGAGGGAGAAACAGACTCCTGGCTGAACTGGCATCCTGATGCAGGGCTTGGTCCCTGGACCCTGGGATCATGACCTGAGCCAAAGGCAGATGCTGAACTGACTGAGCCACCCAGACACCCAACAGTTTTATTTTTGAACAAGTATTAAACCAGAGGATGAGGTGCTTCGCAGGTAATATACTGAGAGCCTGCAAAACAGAAAGAGTCTCATTCTTTCATACTCAGACAGTGACAACCCATTACATATATGCTTTTGAGATAAACAAGCACTGGTCTTCAAATAAGAGGACTTGATGGTACCATTGTCACACTCTGTTCATTCAACAGGTAATGGGGGAAGCAATCTGTGTTAGTTAATTGGCTTTATCCAAAGGGAGAAAAAGCCTTCACACAGTTTATGACAAGAGGTAGTTTTGCCTCTTACTGCAAGGTGTCTATTGAACTTAGGGTCCTCCTCTGCCGTGGAGCCTGAGATAGGGGTGCTACATTCCCTGATGATCACGTTTCAAAGAGATGGATCCTAGGTCTTTGAGAAAGACATTCGTGGGTCAGAGCACTGGCAAAAACCTTACTTGGTTTTTAAAAGGTTTAAACACCTAGAAGCAAGAAGGAGCTTACAATGCTAAGGTTTCTAAAGCAAATGCTCTTTAGAGGAGAGTCACTTCTCTTTTTCTTAATTTGCATTTTGTCCTCACACCTTTCTCTCCTCCTTTCTGTCCCTCAGTACTTGCCCCCCCTTACATCTTTGTCCTACTTCTACAGCTATTCACCTATGACTTATATCCCATCTCTCTATCCCTTGCATTCTCTGGCTCCCTGAAGTTTTACAGAAGTAAGGATCAAATAATGCTGATAACTTTCTGAAGGCTGCTGAAAAAAGCAAAAGATTTTTCACTGTACGAGGAAAGGGTGGGTCCGTGTCAGAGGGCTGGGCTCTGTCTTTTAGAAGAAACAGGAAGTGGGTATTTGGAGATGCCAGGTTAGTAGTTTCATTTCTTTGTTCCTTTGTTTGTTCTTAGGGTCTAGGGCATGGAGCTCTGGAACCACACCTCCCTCTCCAACCTCATCCTTTGGGGTCTGTTCGGCTACTCAACGTATGATTTATTCCTTTTTTCCCTTGTTGTTCTGGCCTCTGCTGTGGCACTCCTTGGCAACGTCCTCTTCCTCCTGCTCATCCAGGCCAACAGTCACCTGCACACCCCGATGTACTTTTTCCTCAGCTAGCTCTCCGTCATGGACCTGCTTGTGATGAGCACAGTGGTTCCCAAGATGGCAGCCAACCTTCTGTCAGGCCGTAAGTCCATCTCTTGGGGTGCCTGTGCCACTCGGATCTTCCTGTCATGGTAACAGGAGCAGAATGCTTCCTCTTGGGAGTCATGGCCTATGACCAGTAGGTGGCAGTCTGCCATCCCCTGCGGTATCCTGTCCTCATGAACTAGAAGGCTTGCTCTCTGCTGAACCTGGCATCCTAGATGGTTGGGGTGTCTGACAGTGTGATTGATGTGGGCGTGGTCTTTAGTTTCCCCTACTGTGGCTCTCTGGAGGTGGATCACTTCTTCTGTGAGGTCCCTGCCCTGCTGCTTCTCTCCTGTGCTGACACATCACTCTTTGAGGATCTCATCTATGCTTGCTGTGTGGCCATGGTGCTGTTGCACCATGTGGTCATTGTGTCTTCCTATACCCGGGTCCTCAAAGTTGTCATTAGGATGCCCTCCACAGAGGGGAAGCAGAAGGCTCTGACCACTTGCTCCTCCCACCTGGCTGTGGTGGGCCTATATTATGGAGGAGCCATGTTTAGCTACATGCAGAGGGCCTCCAGTAGGACACCAATGGGAGACCGAGCCACCTCCATCTTCTACACCATCCTCACTCCAATGCTCAACCCACTCATTTACAGGGAGGTAACAAGGGCCCTGAGGAAGGTGCTGAAGAGATGGGGAGTGTAGGCATGCCTGCCTTTCTGAGGCTTCCTGTGTTGGTCTGCCTCTTCCTCTGCAAGCTCAAGCTCTCTTGTGGCTTCTCTTCTTCCTCTATACTCATTGGACCTCTCTGGCTGGTTGGGGCAAGGCTGTGAGCTGAGTAATCAAAAACCATTTGAATGGAAGATGTCAGGGTAACAAATGGTACATGGCCAGCTGCCCAGTGAATCTTTCCCCATATTGAGCACCACAATTTTCATGGAATGAAAGCCCATAGATGTATTAGTTACCTTCTTCCTAAGATTGACAGGGTAAGTCTTTATTCTGAGTTGTCTGTTGAAAGTGAGTGAGGAGGGGGAACCAATCCAGAACTCATTTGTGCACTGAATGTGGTACATGATGTTAGGGTCTGGCATGGAGGGGCTATGCTACCTAGGGTAAGGCTATTTCTCTCTCTCTCTGGACTTCCCTTTATTACCTGTACCATCATAGCTACTAGTACTACTATAGAATAAAAGCTCCATTTCTGTGTACCTTATATTATTAAACAGCATAAAGATTTTTGTGTCTTCTTGCAATTGTGCTTTACATACAGGTATTAAAGTGTAAAAACCTCAAAGAAATATGGCCAGAACATTTTATATTCTATCACTTATGCTGACAGCAGCACACTGCAGAAAGTACAGAGGATACAAATATGTCACTCCCTGCAAAGAGGGAATTTGGGGTCAGACTGATTTTTGATCATTGAGACTCAAGGTGGAACAGGAGTGAGGTGTGAGAAGACTCTGGTAGGAACTGATTTCTATTGTTTCCATCACAGGGGCTCTGGAGGGATTTGGGAAATAATCTCTTGATCCATGTCTTCTGCAAAGATCTTCTTCAACACACTGGACCAAACATCTCCCCTTCATCACTCATTCACACTGCTCTCAAGAGACCTGCATGGACTTCCTGAGAGTCCATGGGGATGTCAGGCACTATGTGGGGGTACACTTAGAATGGTGAAGAAGAGGGCATGGTCCAGGCCTGGGAGCATCTGGCCACAGATATAAAGTGTTCCAGGCAGAGGGGACAGTATTCTTGAGCAGAGAGGGGCAGGGATAAAACTAAGGAGAATTGACCAGAGGGAATGGGGCCCACATTGCCTGGGGCTTGGTAGGTCATTGTAAGATGATCAGACTTTGAACAGAGGGGAGATATGATCCACCATTGGCTTCATAGAACCACTGTGACCATTGTGTAAGATCCATAGTGATGCTCCTATCATGAAACAGGTGAGAAATGATGGCACTTGGACCAGGGTAGAAATAGGAGGTGGCAGAAGTTGACAGGTTTCTGATGTAATTTGAAGATGAAGCCCACAGAATTTTCTGCCTTACTGGGGTAGAAGATATTGTTAGTTCACAAGGTTTTATGAGGGATAAATGAGAAATTACATTTACCTTGTTTGTGCTCTGAGCACTTTGTTAGCTTCTTTTATTAAAATGCACATGTGGATACCTGGGTGGTTTAGTTGATTAACTGTCTGCCTTCTACTCAGGTCCATATTCCAGGATCTTGGGATGGAGTCCTATATTGGGCTCCCTGTTCTGAAGAGTCTGCTTCTTCCTCTGCCCACTCCCCTGTTCCTGCTCTCCTCTTTCTCTCTTTCTTGCTTTCTCTCTTGCAAAAATATATAAGTAAAATCTTAAAAAAATAAAATGTACCTATGCTTCAGTAATTAATCCTTTTCGTAAAAATGACATGCAACTTTAGGGTAAATACCCAGTAGTGCAATTGCTGGGTCATAGGGCAGTTCTATTTTCAACATTTTGAGGAACCTCCATGCTGTTTTCCAGAGTGGCTGCACCAGCTTGCATTCCCACCAACAGTGTAGGAGGGTTCCCCTTTCTCTGCATCCTCACCAACATCTGTCATTTCCTGACTTGTTGATTTTAGCCATTATGACTGGTGTGAGGTGATATGTCATTGTGGTTTTGATTTGTATTTCCCTGATGCTGAGTGATATGGAGCACTTTTTCATGTGTCTGTTGGCCATCTGGATGTCTTCTTTGCAGAAATGTCTGTTCATGTCCTCTGCCCATTTCTTGATTGGATTATTTGTTCTTTGGGTGTTGAGTTTGCTAAGTTCTTTATAGATATTGGACACTAGTCCTTTATCTGATAGGTCGTTTGCAAATATCTTCTCCCATTCTGTCAGTTGTCTTTTGATTTTGTTAACTGTTTCCTTTGCTGTGCAAAAGCTTTTGATCTTGATGAAATCCCAATAGTTCATTTTTGTCCTTGCTTCCCTTGCCTTTGGTGATGTTCCTAGGAAGATGTTGCTGTGGCTGAGGTCGAAGAAGTTGCTGCATGTGTTCTCCTCAAGGATTTTGATGGATTCCTTTCGCACATTGAGGTCCTTCATCCATTTTGAGTCTATTTTCGTGTGTGGTGTAAGGAAATGGTCCAATTCCATTTTTCTGCATGTGGCTGTCCAATTTTCCCAACACCATTTATTGAAGAGGCTGTCTTTTTTCCATTGGACATTCTTTCCTGCTTTGTCGAAGATTAGTTGACCATAGAGTTGAGGGTCTATTTCTGGGCTCTCTATTCTGTTCCATTGATCTATGTGTGTCTGTTTTTGTGCCAGTACCATGCTGTCTTGATGATGACAGCTTTGTAATAGAGCTTGAAGTACGGAATTGTGATGCCACCAACTTTGGCTTTCTTTTTCAATATCCCTTTGGCTATCCGAGGTCTTTTCTAGTTCCATATAAATTTTAGAATTATTTGTTCCATTTCTTTGAAAAAGATGGATGGTACTTTGATAGGAATTGCATTAAATGTGTAGATTGCTTTAGGTAGCATAGACATTTTCACAATATTTATTCTTCCAATCCAGGAGCATGGAACATTTTTCCATTTCTTTGTGTCTTCCTCAATTTCTTTCATGAGTACTTTAGAGTTTTCTGAGTATAGATTCTGTGTCTCTTTGGTTAGGTTTATTCCTAGGTATCTTATGGTTTTGGATGCAATTGTAAATGGGATTGACTCCTTAATATCTCTTTCTTCTGTCTTGCTGTTGGTGTAGAGAAATGCAACTGATTTCTGTGCATTGATTTTATATCCTGACACTTTACTGAATTCCTGTATAAGTTCTAGCAGTTTTGGAGTGCAGTCTTTTGGGTTTTCCACATATAGTATCATATCATCTGCGAAGAGTGATAATTTGACTTCTTCTTTGCCGATTTGGATGCCTTTAATTTCCTTTTGTTGTCTGATTGCTGAGGCTAGGACCTCTAGTACGATGTTGAATAGCAGTGGTGATAATGGACATCCCTGCCGTGTTCCTGACCTTAGCGGGAAAGCTTTCAGTTTTTCTCCATTGAGAATGATATTTGCGGTGGGTTTTTCATAGATGGCTTTGATGATATTGAGGTATGTGCCCTCTATCCCTACACTTTGAAGAGTTTTGATCAGGAAGGGATGTTGTACTTTGTCAAATGCTTTTTCAGCATCTATTGAGAGTATCATATGGTTCTTGGTCTTACTTTTATTGATGTGTTGTATCACATTGACTGATTTGCGGATGTTGAACCAACCTTGCAGCCCTGGAATAAATCCCACTTGGTCGTGGTGAATAATCTTTTTAATGTACTGTTGAATCCTATTGGCTAGTATTTTGTTGAGTATTTTCGCATCTGTGTTCATCAAGGATATCGGTCTATAGCTCTCTTTTTTGGTGGGATCCTTGTCTGGTTTTGGGATCAAGGTGATGCTGGCCTCATAAAATGAGTTTGGAAGTTTTCCTTCCATTTCTACTTTTTGGAACAGTTTCAGGAGAATAGGAATTAGTTCTTCTTTAAATGTTTGGTAGAATTCCCCCGGGAAGCCGTCTGGCCCTGGGCTTTTGTTTGTTTGGAGATTTTTAATGACTGTTTCAATCTCCTTACTGGTTATGGGTCTGTTCAGGCTTTCTATTTCTTCCTGGTTCAGTTGTGGTAGTTTATATGTTTCTAGGAATGCATCCATTTCTTCCAGATTGTCAAATTTATTGCCGTAGAGTTGCTCATAGTATGTTCTTATAATAGTTTGTATTTCTTTGGTGTTAGTTGTGATCTCTCCTCTTTCATTCATGATTTTATTTATTTGGGTCCTTTCTCTTTTCTTTTTGATAAGTCGCCTCTGCCCATTTTTTGATTGTATTATTCTTTGGGCATTGAGTTTGATAAGTTCTTTATAGAATTTGGATACTAGCTTTTTATCTGATATGTCATTTGCAAATATCTTCTCCCATTCTGTCAGTTGTCTTTTGGTTTTGTTGATTATTTCCTTTGCTGTGTAAAAGGTTTTGATCTTGATGAAGATTTTTTTTTTTTAAGTCCATTTTTGCTCTTGCTTCCCTTGCCTTTGGTGATGTTTCTAGGAAGAAGTTGCTGTGACTGAGGTTGAAGAGTTTCTGCCTGTGTTCTCCTCAAGGATTTTGTTGGATTCATGTCTCACATTGAGGTCTTTCATCAATTTTGAGTCTATTTTTGTGTGTGGTGTAAGGATATCATCCAGTTTCATTCTTCTGCATGTGGGTGTCCAATTTTCCCAACACAATTTGTTGAAGAGACTGTCTTTTTTCTCATTGGACATTCTTTCCTGCTTTGTCCACGGTTAGTTGATCATAGAATTGAGGGTCCATTTCTGGGCTCTCTATTCTGTTCCATTGATCTATGTGTCTGTTTTTGTGCCAGTACCATACTGTCTTAATGATGACAACTTTGTAATAGAGCTTGAAGTCTGGAGTTGTGATGTCATCAACTTTGATTTTGTTTTTCAACATTCCTCTGGCTATTTGGGGTCCTTTCTGGTTCCATATAAATTTTAGGATTATTTGTTCCATTTCTTTGAAAAAAACTGATCGTATTTTGATAGAGATTGCATTAAATGTGTAGATTGCTCCAGGTAGCATAGACATTTTCACAATATTTGCTCTTCTAATCCATGGGCATGGAACATTTTTCCATTTCCTTATGTCTCCCTCAATTTCTTTCATGAGTACTTTATAGTTTTCTGAGTACAGATTCTTTGCCTCTTTGGTTAGGTTTATTCCTAGGTATCTTATGGTTTTGGGTGCAATCATAAATGGGATTGACTCCTTAGTTTCTCTTTCTTCTGTCTTGCTGTTAGGGTATAGAAAGGCAACTAATTTCTGTGTATTAAATTTATATCCTGATATTTTACTGAATTCCTGTATGGGTTCTAGCAGTTTTGGAATGGAGTCTTTTGGGTTTTCCACATACAGTATCATATCACCTGCAAAGAGTGAGAGTGAGTCTTCTTCTTTGATGATTCAGATGCCTTTTATTTCTTTTTGCTTTCTGAATGCTGAAGCTAGGACTTCTAGTACTATGTTGAATAGCAGTGGAGATAGTGGACATCCCTTCTTTGTTCCTGAACTTAGGAGAAAATCTCTCAGTTTTTCACCATTGAGAATAATATTCACTGTGGCTTTTTCCTAGATGGCTTTGATGATGCTGAGGTATGTACCCTCTACCCTACAATTAAAGAGTTTTGATCAAGAAAGGATGCCATTTTTTGTGAAATGTTTTTTTCAGTATCTATTGAGAATATCATATGGTTCTTCTTCTTTCTTTTATTAATGTATTGTATCACATTGATTGATTTGTGGAAGTTAAACCAACCTTGAAGCACAGGAATAAATCCGACGTAGTTGTGACGAATAATCCTTTTAATGTACTGTTAGATCCTTTTGGATAGTATTTTGGTGAGAATTTTTCCATCTGTGTTTATCAAGGATATTGGTCTGTAATTCTTTTTGATGGAGTCTTTGTCTGGTTTTGGGATCAAGGTAATGCTGGCCTCATAAAATGAGTTTGGAAGTTTTTCTTCCATTTCTATTTTTTGGAACAGTTTTACGAGGATTGGTAATTCTTCTTTAAATGTGTGGTAGAATTCCCCTTGGGAAGGCATCAGGTGCTGGGCTCTTGTTTGTTGGGTTATTTTTAAAAATTTTTATTTTTATTTTATTTTTAAAAATTAATTAATTAATTTTTTAATAAATTAATTTATTTATTTTCAGAAAAACAGTATTCATTATTTTTTCACCACACCCAGTGCTCCATGCAATCCGTGCAGCTCCAATACCCACCACCTGGTACCCCAACATCCCACCCCCCGCCACTTCAAACCCTCAGATTGTTTTTCAGAGTCCATAGTCTCTCATGATTCACCTCCCCTTCCAATTTACCCCAACTCCCTTCTCCTCTCTAACACCCCTTGTCCTCCATGATATTTGTTATACTCCACAAATAAGTGAAACCATATGATGGTTGACTCTCTCTGCTTGACTTATTTCACTCAGCATAATCTCTTCCAGTCCCGTCCATGTTGCTACAAAAGTTGGGTATTCATCCTTTCTGATGGAGGCATAATACTCCATAGTGTATATGGACCACATCTTCCTTATCCATTCATCCATTGAAGGGCATCTTGGTTCTTTCCGAAGTTTGGCGACCGTGGCCATTGCTGCTATAAACATTGGGGGTACAGATGGCCCTTCTTTTCACGACATCTGTATCTTTGGGGTAAATACCCAGGAGTGCAATGGCAGGGTCATAGGACACTGCAGGAAATATTAAGGGGGGTTCTATAAAAAGGAAAAATTCCAAGAATAGCATTGAACAGAAATATAGAGACAGTCTAGAGAAAGAAAGACTTCAAAGGTAACTTGATGTCAATAAAAACGTATCTATCAATAATCACTCTCAATGTGAATGGCCTAAATGTGCCCATAAAATGGCACAGGGTTGCAGATTGGATAAAACGACAGGACCCATCCACATGTTGTCTACAAGAGACCCATTTTGAACCTAAGCATACAGCCAGACTGAAAGTGAAGGGATGGAGAAGCATCTTTCATGCCAATGGGCCTCAAAAGAAGGCCGGGGTAGCGATTCTCATATCAGATAAATTAGGCTTTAAACTAAAGACTGTAGTCAGAGATACAGAAGGACACTACATAATCCTTAAAGGGACTATCCACCAAGATGATCTAACAATTGTAAATATCTATGCTCCCAATATGGGAGCAGCCAATTACATAAGAAAACTGTTAATCAAGATAAAGAGTCATATTGATATGAATACACTAATCGTTGGAGATCTGAACACGCCTCTCTCAGAAATAGACAGATCATCGAAGCAGAAAATCAATAAAGAAAGAAGAGCATTGAATGACACATTGGACCAGATGGACCTCATAGATATATACAGAACAATTCCACCCTAAAACAACAGAATACTCATTCTTCTCAAGTGCACATGGAACCTTCTCCAGAATAGACCACATACTGGGTCACAAATCAGGACTCAACTGATACCAAAAGACCGAGATTATTCCCTCCATATTCTAAGATCACAATGCTTTGAAACTGGAGCTCAATCACAAGGAAAAGTTCCGAAGGAACTCAAACACCTGGAAGCTAAAGACCACCTTGCTTAAGAATGCTTGGATCAACCAGGAGATCAAAGAAGAACTGAAACAATTCATGGAAACCAATGAGAATGAAGACACTTCTGTCCAAAACCTATGGGATACAGCAAAGGTGGTCCTAAGGGGGAAATACATAGCCATCCAAGCCTCCCTCAAAAAAACTGAAAAATCCAGAATACACCAGCTGTCTCTACACCTTAAAGAACTGGAGAATCAACAAAAGATCACATAATAAGGGAAATCATCAAGATTAGAGCTGAGATCAATGAGGTAGAAACCAGAGATACAGTAGAACGAATCAATGAAACTAGAAGCTGGTTTTTTGAAAGAATCGATAAGATTTATAAACCATTGGCCACACTAATCCAAAAGAAAAGAGAGAAAGCCCAAATTCATAAAATTATGAATGAAAAGGGAGAGATTGGAACTAACACCAAGGAAGTAGGAACAATCATCAGAAGTTATTATCAACAGTTATATGCCAATAAGCTTAGCAACCTAGATGAAATGGATGCATTCCTGGAAAACTATAAACTACCAAAATTGAACCAGGAAGAAATCGACAACCTGAAAAAGACCGATATCTAGTAACGAGATTGAAGCAGTGTTCAAAAACCTCCCAAAAAACAAGAGCCTAGTACCTGAGGGATTCCCTGGGGAATTCAACCAAACTTTCAAAGAAGAAATAACACCTATTCTCCTGAAGCTGTTTCAAAAAATTGAAGCAGAAGGACTTCCAGCCTCTTTCTATGAAGCCAGCATTACCCTGATCCCCAAACCAGGCAAAGACCCTACCAAAAAGAAGAAGTTCAGACCAATATCACTGATGAATATGGATGCTAAGATTCTCAACAAGATCCTAGCCGACAGGATCCAACAGCACATTAAAAAGATGGGATCAGGTGGGATTCCCTGATCAGGTGGGATTCATCCCTGAGCTACAAGGATGGTTCAACATTCACAAATCAATCAATGTGATACAACAAATTAATATGGGTGATTTTTTTTTGATGACTGCTTCAATCTCCTTACTGGTTGTGGGTCTGTTCAGGTTTTCTATTTTTTTCTGGTTCAGTTTTGGTAGTTTATATGTCTCGAGAAATGCATCCACTTCTTCCAGATTGTCAGATTTGCTGGTGCACAGTTGCTCATAATATGTTCTTTTAATTGTTTGTATTTCTTTGGTGGTGGTTGGGATCTGTCTGTTTTAATTTATGATTTTATTAATTTGGGTCCTTTCTCTTTTCTTTTTATAAGTCTGGCCAGGGGTTTATCAATCTTATTAATTCTTTTAAAGAACCAGCTCCTAGTTTGATTTGTTCTATTGGTTTTTTGGTTTCTATTTCATTGATTTCTGCTCTGATCTTTATGATTTCTCTTCTCCTGCTGGGTTTAGGCTTTCTTTGCTGTTCTTTCTCCAGCTCCTTTAGGTGTAGGGTTAAGTTGTGTACTGGAGACCTTTCTTGTTTCTTGAGAAAGGCTTGTATTGTTATAAACTTTCCTCTCAGTACTGCCTTTGCTGTGTCCCACAGATTTTGAAGAGTTGTGTTTAAAATAAAATAAAATATAAGGCTCAATACAATAAAGGGATAGAAAATGACTATAACACTGAAAATTTGAAAAGATTTTTAAAAAGATATTGATAGGATAAAATAGTTTTTACAAAGTTAAGAAGGAAAGAGGGAAGATTTTTAAAAATAGAATAAGAAAAATTTTAAAATTTAAATTTGAAAGATTAAGAATCATCAGGGGGAAAAAAGCTGCAAATGCTATGTATTGCTTTCCCCTAGCTCTGGAGTTCTGTAGTTTTCATTGGTCAGTGAACTTGGTCTTGGCTGGATGTTCTTGCTGATCTTCTGGGGGAGGGGCCTGTTGCAGTGAGTCTCAAATGTTTTTGCCCAGGATGAATTCCACTGCCCTTGCCAGAGGCCAGGCCAAGCAATCTTATCAGATTCGCACTTGGGAGCTTTTGTTCCCTGAACGCTTTCCATACTGCTTTGGAAGATGGAAATGAAAATGGCAGCCTCCCAATCTCTGTCCCAGGAGGAGCTGAGAGCTCAGGGCCCCACTCCTCAGTGTGCCCTCAGAGAAAAGCAGTCAATCCTTCCCATCTCCCTGGTCATATTCCGAGCTCACCTGACCTGTGATCCAGCATTTCCATCTCTGGCATATGGCCCCGTTTGGAGTCCCCCAACTGCTGCGTACTCCCATGCCACTCCTCCTGGAGGAGGAAGGTGAGGCTCCAGGATCTGTCACTTGTGGGGTCTCTACTCAAAATGAAGTGCCCTGATTGTGCCTCAAGTCATGGTTTATGATAACCCTGAGCTGAAAGCCCACTCCTTGACTCTGTCTCTGTAGCCAGCTTTGCTGCTCTGATACCTGGGTGCTCTGCAGATTCAGACATTCCTGGTGTTTTTGTGACCCTGCTGCTCCTGAGACCACACTGTCCCCCTGAAGTCTCCCCCCTTCCCTATCCCCCCTCACCCCTCACTTAGCCCATGGTCGATGTCCCTCAGTGGAAAAGACTTCTAGAAATTCTGACTTTGTGCTCCACTGCTCTACCACTTGCTGGGAGCCAGGGCCCCCCTCCCATCCCCCATGGTCTCTCTTCCTTGGCTTCATTTCTCTGCATGTCCTACCTTCAAGAAAGTGGTCAATTTTCTCTTCTTAGAATTGCTGCTCTTCTTCTCTTTGATTTCCTGTTGAGTTTGTAAGTGCTCAGAATGGTTTGAACTCCTGGGACCTAATGATATTTAGGTCTCCTACTCCTCTGCCATTTTGCCCCTTCTCCCAATTTATTTATTTCTATAGTTAATTAATCCATTAATTGATATTTGGGATACATAATTTGTTTAGTGAGTTCTATTTTAATAAGGTGTGTATTATTGTCTCTGCCTTCTAGCCTTAGGGAGATGGGAGGGCAGTGACACTAGCACCTATAATTTTTAGATACTGTAACAGGGAGAACACTTTAGAAACTTTCTACCTTCTAATTCTCACAACATATATTTGTAGTGAACATCATCATTCTTATTTTACACATGAGGAAATGGGTTCAGATTAGTCCCTAGCAAGGTGGGGTCTACATAAGATTCCCACCCAGCTCTGTCTGACTTCGTGGTCAAGTGTCTGTGCTATGTTACTTTTGTTTGTGTGAATTTCTTGGTATGAGAGAAAGTGAAGTTGGTGGGAGCTGATAGGAGAGTGGGAGGAGATAAGTGCCAGGGACAGATGAACTCTTGATCATAGTAGAGTGTTTGTTGAATACTTGACCTCTTAGAGACTGCTTTGAATTTTAGTGGAATTGAGCTCTGAGATCAGTGTGATCTTGGATGGTTGCATCCTCATTAAGCCAAGGTCCTGGGGGGAGGCAGAAAGATGCAGAGTGGTGATGGTCTGGAAGTCACTGGATGCCCTTTGTTTACACACAGTATTTAGTGGACATTCTCAAGGTGGGCCACAAAACAAAACAAAAGCCAATGTTTCCCATTCCCTTTCAGAATAGAGGAAGAGACAATTCCTTTCAGGTTGACCCATAGAAACCCTCCTCAGTTTTCTTCTCCTCCTTCTCCTGGGAGATAGTTTATTTGTTGATGTAGCTGAGATGAGCAGAGAAGTTTGCAGGCGCCTCCTTTCCCTGGGAATTTAATTGCCAAAGACTGGGGACAGAGATGTGGCAGAGGAGGGGTCTCCAAGGATTTGTGAAAATAGAAGTAACTTTCCTTAGTCACAGCAGAGGAGAACAATGGAGTGAGGAGTGAGGGAATAAAACCTTTAGCCTAGCACTGGGCCCTGCCCAACAAAGGGTCTCTTCCAAAGGTTAGGGGCTTCCTGCTGGTTCCCAGTGAATGCTTCTTCCACTCCTGGTCCAGGTTACTCTGGATGCTCTCTTATGGATGGGGGATGTATGATGTCTTTGTACTATAATTGTTGTTCTGGAAGGAAGGCTTGTTCTGGAAGGAAATATCTATGTGGTTAAGAAAACACTGCCTGGATTTTAGCATGAGGCTGACTCTTCTAGGTTTTTGTTTGTTTGTTTGTTTATATTCTATTCAGAACCCATTTTCCTCCCATCTTAACCAATTTTATTTTTTAATATTTTGTTTATTTATTTGAGAGAAAGAGAGCACAAGCAGGGGAAGCACAGAGGCAAAGGGAGAAGCATTCTTCCTACTGAACAGAAAGCCTGCCATGGGACTTGGTCCCAAGACCCCAGAATCCTTACCTGAACCAAAGTCAGATGCTTAAGCAACTGAACCACCCAGGTGCCCCTCCATTTCAAACATTTTTTTTAGAATATTTTATTTATTTATTTGACAGAGATCACAAGTAGGCAAAGAGGCAGGCAGAGAGAGAGAGAGGGAGAGAGAGAGAGGAGGAGGAGGAAGCAGGCTCTCTGCTGAGAAGACAGCCCAATGCAGGACTCAATCCCAGGACCCCAAGATCATGACATGAGCCAAAGGCAGAGGCCCCACCACTGTCACTCAGGTGCCCCCATTTTCACCAATCTTAAAGCATTTCTTCAAAATCTCTCCACAGCCCTTCTTGAAGATATCAGGGATTTCCTATCCATTAAGGGGTGCCCCAAGCACCTCAGTCAACTCCCATTTTCACAGTATATGAAAGATTCTGGAGGAGTTCTGACCACACAAGAACTTCTTTTTTAATTCTGGAAAATTTCTCCTCTAAGGGAATGTCCTTTTTCCATTGCAGTCCCACTTCCTTCTAAGGAGATGGAGGTTCACTGGCTTCCCTGCACTGAAAGAGACCCACTGCAGACCCAACTGACTGATTAGAGAAGCCCTCCTTTGGTGGTGAAGTCTGTCTTCCAAGGACATAGGGCTTCAGTCTCCTGATCTGCCCTCATCTTCTCACTAGCACTTTCTCATGTCATTGATTACACGGTTTCCGGTAAGATTTTTCCTTCTATGTGACTTGTATTTCCCCTCTTAATGCTTAAAATGTTTGTTCACTTCTCAATTACCTTTGCCATTCTGCTTACTATTTCTCTTGAGGTACAGACCTCCTGTGTGGTTAGATTTTGTTTCTGGAATGTTATTTTGCCTCCCAATTCTTTATTCTGTGGGTAGAACTAGAAATGACCTCAGGGCTCTCTCGTTCAACCTGTCATGTTGCTGCTTGGGAGAGAAGTCCACTGAGACCCAGGAGAGGAAGAGAATTTCTCAGGGTCTCACCACAGGTTTTAGGAAGGATGGGCACTGTTTTGTCTTTTCAATTCTAGAGAGGATGTGACAATGGCCAGACCTTCTGAAAATGCTCCCCATCCCCTCACCAAATGTTACCAGGAAAGCTATCTATCCCTGATGACATCTGGCTGTTAGATTTTGAATGAGAGTGGTGAAATCATCTCCTGCTGACCCACCACATGGGCCTATGTTTCTTTTTTCTTTATGTAGCAGATAATTTATTTATTATTTATTATTTATTTTTTTAAATTTAAATTCAGTTGTATTTCTAACTCTTGGGGAAAACTTTCTGTGTGCTGCTCCTCCACACCTTATACGTATTATTCCATGTGGATATTTTTTCCTATGTTCCTTCTTCTTGAAAGACATTTAGGGTCCTGCTGTAATTTTGAAAAGCATACTTTGGTGCCTTGCTCACTTCTATTTCCATTCCACAAGTTCCTTTCATTTCATAGCTGTCCCATGAATCTGACTACTCTCTACTGAAGTTCTGCCCAACACAATTCCCAGTGCACCTCTTTGGGAGTCTCTTACACACAGCTTAGGGCTTTGAGAATTCTGATCTGAGGAATGGAGGATGCCTTCTTGCTATAAAATATCTCCCAATATTGTCCGACTGAAAAAAAAAATATGTGTTGTAGCCACTTGGTAAGACTTTACCAGGAGAAATTTGCATCTCTATTGGAGGAAGCTAGGAGGGTCAGGCCATGACTATTGCCACTGTGCATATTGGAACCACCTGTTTCTGGTGCCTGAGAGGTACAGGGCAGCTATAGAAGACCTTGATGGGGCACAACTTCCAAAGAGAGCCAGAGGGGTTTGCAGGCTTTGTGGTCTACTCCACACTTTTCAAATATGATGGGAGAGTTAGAAATGCTGGGCTCTCACATCCCCCAGAGTCCCAGAAGTCAAAGAGATTATTGTGGCATTGATAACAGGAGAGCTCTGCTCCTCTGCCTGGCTGCCCATTTCACTCAGGTGCCCCCTGTCTGTCTGTTCCTCATCCCACGTGTTGTTGCCTTTCCTCTGATCCTTCTTTCTTAGCATCTGTGTCATCTCTTTCTCATTGTGTCTATGTTCCCTGCCCTCTATTGCATTGTCTTTGTTTTCTTACTCTTGGTCTCTTCTGGTGTCATTTCTTTTTTTTTTTTTTTTTTTTTTTTTTTTTTTTTTTTTTT
>NC_081568.1:148774839-148784444 GCF_022355385.1 Mustela nigripes | reverse complement strand
GCAGAGGACATGAGCAGACATTTCTGCAAAGAAGATATCCAAATGGCCAACAGACACATGAAAAAGTGCTCAACATCACTCAGGGGGCATAAACAATGAATCTTGGAACACTGAAAAAATAAAATTAAATTAAAAAATAAAAGAAAAAGTGCTCAGCATCACTTAGCATCAGGGAAACACAAAGCAAAACCACAGTTAGATACCATCTCACACTAGTCAGAATGGCTATAATTAACAAGTCAGGAAATGACAGATGTTGGCAAGGAAGTGGAGAAAGGAAAACCTTCCTACACTCGGGAATGCAAGCTGGTGCAGCCACTCTGGAAAACAATATGGAGGTTCCTCAAAAAGTTGAAAATAGAGCTATCTTACAACCCAGCAATCACACTACTGATACAAATGCAGTAATCTGAAGGGACACATGCACCTGAATGTTTATAGCAGCAAAGTCCACAATAGCCAAACTATGGAAAGAACCGAGATATCCATCAACAGATGAATGGATAAAGAAGATGTGGTATTATATACAATGGAATATAATGCAGCCATCAAGAAAACCCAAAATCTTCCCATTTGCAATGACATTGATGGAACTAGAGAGTATTATGCTAAGCAAAATAAGTCAATCAGAGAAAGACAATTATCATACGATCTCTCTGATATGAGGAATTTGGGAAGCAGGGTGGGGGTCATGGTGGGCAGGAAGGAGAAAAAATGAAACAAGATGGGATTGGGAGGGAGACAAACCATAAGAGACTCAATTTCAGGAAACAAACAGGGCTGCTGGGGGTGGGGGGCAGATAGTGTGGCTGGGTTATGGACATTGGGGAGGGTATGTGCTACAGTGAGTGCTGTGGACTGATGATTCATAGACCTATACCCCTGAAGCAAATAATACATAATATGTCAATTTTAAAAATTAAAAAAACATAAATTGATTAAATAAATCCTAAGTAGGGATTTGTAGGGTTAACACATAATATTCAAAACATTGAGGATGAAAAGTTGCAAAGCATGAAAAGGAATAAAGAAATGTAAGAAAAAAGTCAAGAAACTTAATGATAGTTTTTAATTCAGATTGTTAGGTATAAAGCACAGAAAGAAAAAAAAAGTATGTATAAGGAAAAGAGCCTAAGTTCTCTGTGGGACACCATCAAGCATAGCAACATAGGTATTTGGAAATTTAAGAGAGAGAGAATAAAAGGTGCAAGAAGGATTAAATTAAAGAATTTCAACAATTAAAGAATTGTTGGAAGCTATTCAAACTTGAAAAAAGATATGGATCAATGCACTTAAGAAGTTAAATGAAATTCAGGATGCAGAAAGATCCATACAGAGACCATTATATTCAAATTGTTGTAATCCAAAGACAGAGAGTCCTGAAAGCTGCAAGAGAGAAGCAACTCATCGTGTACATGGGCACAATAAGATTAACATCAGATTTATCATCAGAAACCATGGCAACCAGAAAAGAGTTCACTGACCATTTGAAACCACGGAGAAAAAGAACAAAAATTCCAAATAATAATTCTAGATCTTGAAAAACTATTCTTGACATTGAAGAAAATATTTTGGCATTCTTAAACAAATAAAAGCAGAGTAAGGAGGCAAGATAGCAGAGGAGTAGGGGACTCCTTTCAACTGGTTTTAGCTGGATATCTATCAAACCATTCTGAACACCCATGAAATCAACCTGAGATATAAGAATATATAACTGGATCTCTACAAGCAGAAAAGCAACCACTTTTCGCAAGGTAGTACACATGGAGTGCTGAATCTGTGAGGAGATATTGGAAAATACACAGAAGGGGGAGGGAGCCTCCACAAGGTGGCTCCTGGAAAATGATACAACACCAGGGTGCAAAATCAGAATCCTCAGAAATCTGCTCTAGTGAGAAACATTTCTCTCTAAATGTGGCTCTGGAAATGAAAAGGCAGAATTCTCGGTAGGGTATTGTGGTCTCAGGATATGAAGACCCACAGAGCATAAGGTGTGCCTGACCTGGCAGAGTGCCAGAGCAGTGAAGCAAGGAACCAGATCATGGTCAGCAAGCCCAGGAAGGGATTCTGAGCTCAGATCTCCATAAATTTATGAGCCAGGCCTGTTCATAACCACTGAGCAGCTTGAAAAAGTCTGGAACCTGTGCCCAAGGGGGCAAAAACTTGCATGGTGGTGGCAACCTGTAAAGGACATTAGAGCGGCACCCAGACATGATCCAGGAACTTGGGGTGTGTGTGCAGTCTGCAGATGGTCATGGTTTTAGAATTACAAAGAGCAGTGGATCTTCTGGGCCCCTGGATTACTGCTGAAGGGTGGCAGTGGGCACACACTATGGGAGGCTGCAATTTTCCATGGCACATACAGAAACAGAGACTGTTTGCCCTGGAGGGTTTATTAAAGAGGGAAGCCTGTGATTTTTTTCTGCTCTGGAACAGAGGTTTGGATGTGGCCACTTTTTTACTCTGATCCTCAGGGAAAACCTCCAGGGAACAAAAGCCACATGGAGAACTGGCTTCCACTGAGTTCATCCCCCTGACAGGGGTTGGGGCAACTCTGTAGAGGCAGGGATACCTGAGAAACAGCGCAACAAGCCCCTACTCCAGAAGACAGGTTGGAAGAACAGGTGGACAACAACGCTATGGATCCCATTAGACTGAAAAATCCCGACAGCAAAAAAGGTTTATCATCACTAGGTATCAGGGATCAAACCAAAACCACGTTGAGATACCACCTTACACCAGTTAGAATGACCACAATTAACAAGACAGTAAACAACATGTGTTGGGGAGGATGTGGAGAAAGGGGAACCCTCTTACACTGTTGGTGGGAATGCAAGTTGGTGCAGCCATTTTGGAAAACAGTGTGGAGATGCCTTCAGAAATTAAAAATATAGCTTCCCTATGACCCTGCAATTTCACTACTGGATATTTACCCCAAAGACACAGATGTAGTGAAAAGAAGGGCCATCTGTACCCCAATGTTCACAGCAGCAATGGCCACAGTCACCGAACTGTGGAAAGAACCAAGATGCCCTTCAATGGATGCATGCATAAGGAAGATATGGTCCATATATACTATGGAGTAGTATGCCTCCCTCAGAAAGGATGAATACCCAACTTTTGTATCAACATGGATGGGACTGGAAGAGATTATGCTGAGCAAAATAAGTCAAGCAGAGAGAGTCAATTATCATATGATTTCATTTATTTGTGGAGCATAAGGAACAAATAACACTGAGGACATGGGGAGATAGAGAGGAGAAGGGAGTTGGGGTAAATTGGAAGGGGACGTGAACCATGAGAGACTGTGGACTCTGAAAAACAATCTGAGGGTTTTGGAAGGGCCAGGGGTGGGAGTTTGGGTAAGCCTGGTGGTGGATATTATGGAGGGCACGTATTGCATGGAGCACTGAGTGTGCTGCATAAACAATGAATTCTGGAACGCTGAAAAGAAATTTTAAAAAATTAAAATTATAAATAAATAAATAAGGGGGGAAATCCCAATGTCAGGGGAAAATAGTATATTGAGTTCCAGACATCACCTACTTGTTTATTTTTCAGATAAAATTCTCCTTTTCCTTTTTCTTCCTTTTTTCTTTTGCTTTTTCTGTTTTTTTTTTTTAATTTTTTTTAATTAATTAATTTATTTATTTGACACGGGGGTCGGGGGGTGGAATACAAGCAGAGGGAGTGAAAGTGGGAGAAGAAGGCTTCCTCTCTGATGCAGGGCTCAATCTCAGGACCCTGGGATCATGACCTGTGTTGAAGGTAGATGGATGACCTGGATGACTGAGCCACCCAGGCTCCCCATTTGATTTTGTAATCATATGTAAATATGGCTTTTAAGCATGCTTACTTGTTGCAGTCTTATTGACCATAAATGATGTACAATTGCATATATTTAAATCCTATAACTTGATGAATTTTAACGTAAGTGTATGGTCATAAAACCATAAGCACAATCAAGACTGAGAATTTATCTGCTATCCCCAAAGTTTCCCCATGCTCTGGGGCAATCCATTCCCCTCTTCCCCAACCAGACCACCTTGGATGTTTTCTGTGACTAGATTACTTGCATTTTCCAGCATTACATTTGATGCAGCACTGCTTATCAATACTCATTTTTCATATATTTATGGATCTCTTTCTAGGTATGATGTTAGGTCTTAAATATATTTTGTTGTCTCTTACAGTCCTCATACCACACTCTTTTAATTACTATAGACTACTAATGTCTCTTGATATCTGCTAGGTCAGATTCCCTCTTACTAGACTTCTTTTTTTTTTAAATTAATTTCTTTTCAGCATAACAGAACTCGTTGTTTAAGCACAACACCCAGTGCTCCATGCATGCACTCCATAATACCCATCACCTGGATCCCCCAACCTCCCACCCCCAGCCCCTTCAAAACACTCAGATTGTTTTTTGGAGTTCATAGTCTCTCATGATTCATCTCCCCTTCCAATTTCCCTCAACTCCCTTCTCTTCTCCATCTCCCTATGTCCTCCTTGTTGTTCCATCCATGTTGATACAAAAGTTGGGTATTCATCCTTTCTGATGGAGGCATAATACTTCATAGTGTATATGGACCACATCTTCCTTATCCATTCGTCTGTTGAAGGGCATCCTGGTTCTTTCCACAGTTTGGCAACCATGACCATTGCTGCTATAAATGTTTTTTTTTTTCCTTCTCCTAATTTCAACTAGATATTATATCGACTTATATTTCATAGTCACTTTTTAACTTTTATTTCTACACACACACAGACACACACACACACACACACACATATGCTTCACTTTAGTGCTTTTTTCACTCTATTCCATTTTATCTTTATATATAAGAACACTACATCCCAAAATTACAAGGAAGGTATAAAGTTATAAAGTTATACGTTCCTTGTAATTTTGAGATGTAGTGTTCTTTAACACACAAACAAAAATACACCCAGAAATAAGTGGAACACTCTTCTTGTCCACACTGAGATATTATAGTCACCCCTCACCTCCTCCTTTTCTTTATTTTATTTATACTTTTTAAAAAATTAATTTATTTATTTTCAGAAAAACAGTATTCATTATTTTTTCATCACACCCAGTGCTCCATGCAATCCGTGCCCTCTATAATACCCACCACCTGGTACCCCAACCTCCCATCCCCCACCACTTCAAACCCTAAGATTGTTTTGCAGAGTCCATAGTTTCTCATGATTCACCTCCCCTTCCAATTTCCCCCAACTCCCTTCTCTTAACACCCCTTGTCTTCCATCCTATTTGTTATGCTCCACAAATAAGTGAAACCATATGATAGTTGACTCTCTCTGCTTGACTTATTTCACTCAGCATAATCTCTTCCAGTGCCGTCCATGTTGCTACAAAAGTTGGGTATTCATCCTTTCTAATGGAGGCATAATACTCCATAGTGTATATGGACCTCATCTTCCTTATCCATTCGTCCGTTGAAGGGCAGCTTGGTTCTTTCCAAAGTTTGGCGACCGTAGCCATTGCTGCTATAAACATTGGGGGTACAGATGGCCCTTCTTTTCACTACATCTGTATCTTTGGGGTAAATACCCAGGAGTGCAATTGCAGGGTCCTAGGGAACTCTATTTTTAATTTCTTGAGGAATTTCCACACTGTTCTCCAAAGAGGCTGCACCAACTTTCATTCCCACCAACAGTGCAAGAGGGTTCCCCTTCTCCACATGCTCTCCAACACACCTTGTTTCCTGTCTTGCTAATTTTGGCCATTCTAACTGGTGTAAGGTGATATCTCAATGTGGTTTTAATTTGAATCTCCCTGAGGGCTAGTAATGATGAACATTTTTTCGTGTGTCTGATAGCCATTTGTATGTCTTCATTGGAGAAGTGTCTGTTTATATCTTCTGCCCTTTTTTTTTTTTTTTTGATATGTTTGCCTGTTTTGGGTGTGTTGAGTTTGAGGAGTTCATTATAGATCTTGGATATCAACCTTTTGTCTCTACTGTCATTTGCAAATATCTTCTCCCATTCCGTGGGTTGCCTCTTTGTTTTCTTGACTCTTTCCTTTGCTGTGCAGAAGCTTTTGATTTTGATGAAGTCCCAAAAGTTTATTTTTGCTTTTGTTTCCTTTGCCTTTGGAGACATATCTTGAAAGAAATTGCTGTGGCTGATATCGAAGAGATTACTGCCTATGTTCTCCTCTAGGATTCTGATGGATTCCTGTCTCACGTTGAGGTCTTTTATCCATTTTGAGTTTATCTTTGTGTACGGTGTAAGAGAATGGTCGAGTTTCATTCTTCTTCATATAGCTGCCAGTTTTCCCAGCACCATTTATTGAAGAGACTGTCTTTTTTCCACTGTATATTTTTTCCTGTTTTGTTGAAGATTAATTGACCATAGAGTTGAGGGTCCATATCTGGGCTCTCTACTCTGTTCCACTGCTCTATGTGTCTGTTTTTATGCCAGTACCATGCTATCTTGGTGATCACAGCTTTGTAGTAAAGCTTGAAATCAGGTAATATGATGCCCCCAGCTTTATTTTTGTTTTTCAACATTTCCTTAGTGATCCGGGTTCTCTTCTGATTCCATACAAATTTTTGGATTATTTGGTCCAGCTCTTTGAAGAATACCAGTGGAATATTGATTGGAATGGCATTAAAAGTACATATTGTTCTAGGCAGTATAGACATTTTAACAATGTTTATTCTTCTGATCCAAGAGCATGGAATGGTCTTCCATCTTTTTGTGTCTTCTTCAATTTCTTTCATGAGTGTTCTGTAGTTTCTTAAGTACAGATCCTTTACCTCTTTTGTTAGGTTTATTCCCAGGTATCTTATGGTTCTTGGTATTTTACTTATAATTTTAAAATTTTATTCTTGTGCTTTAGTTTGGATTTTTTTTCAATGGTGGCTTCTGACCACTCCAGATTTTGCTAGAGTGTATCTTGTTTAGGTCGTGACTAATATTTGGGACTCTGCTCATACACTCAACCATCCCTCAACAGAGTGACTAGGAAGAGGAACTCTCCACAAATAAAAGAACCAGAGACAATATTTTCTGCCACAGAAGTAATGTATATGGATATAAGCAAGATGTCTGAGAGAGAATTCATGATATCAACCATGAAAAAAGCATCAGTCATGATAGAGAATCTCTAAGGGCAGAAATGAGATAAAATCAGATGAACCAAAAAATGGTATGAATGAGACACTGTCTAAATGGGATACTCTAACAGCCAGCATGAATGAGGCAGAAGAAGAATCAGTGACCTAGAAGATAAGCTGATGGAAAGGAAGTAAGTTGAGGATAACAAAGATAGCACATGAAAAAAGGATATAAGAGATTAATATACCATGAAACGTCCCAATGTCAGAATTATTGGGATGCCTGAGGGGATAGAAAGAGAAGGCAAGCAGGTATATTTGAGCAAATCAAAGCTGAGAACTTCCCTAATCCATGGGAGGAAACAAGTATTTGAGTCCAAGAAGCAGAGGACCCCTCCCCAAATCAACAAAAATAGATCAACACACCAACATATAATAGTGAAGCTTGCAAATGTTACAACCAAAGAAACTATCCTGAGAGTAGCTAGGGAGAGAAGGTTCCTTACATATGGAGGAAGGAACATCAGAATAACACCAAAACTGTCCACAGAAACCTGGCAAGCCAGAAAGGGCTAGCAAGACATGTTCAGGGTACTAAATGTAAAGAACATGCAGTCAAGAATACTTTACCCAGCAAAGCTGTCATTCAGAATGGATGGATAGATAAAGCACTTCTAGGACAGAAACTTTAAGAATATGTGACCACCAAGGCATCCCTGCAAGAAATATTAAGGGATATTCTTTAAGCCAAGAAAGACCCCAAGAATCACATAGACAAGGAAGAAATAGAGAAAATCTACAGAAACAAGGACTTTACAGGCAATACCAATTGCAATAAAATAGTATCTTTTTTTAAAGATTTTATTTATTTGAGAGAGAGAAAATGAAAGGGGCAAGGGGCAGAGGGAGAAGCTGATGAGCAGAGGGCCTGATGTGGGACTTGATCCTGGGACTCCAGGATCATGACCTGAGCTGAAGGCATTTGCTTAACCAACTGAGCCACCCAGGTGCCCTAAAAATGTATGTTTTAATAGTCACTCTGGATGTAAATGGTCTGGATGCTCCCATCAAAATACACAGGGTTGCAGATTGGATTAAAACAAAACAAAGCAAAGCAAAGCAAAACAAAACAAAAGAGGACCCATCCATATGCTACAAGAAACTCGTTTTGAACCTAAAGGCACTTCCAGATTGAAAGCGAGTTTCCTCATATCAGACAAATTAGATTAAATTGCCTTTTAGTATTATTGACTTTTTTCTGTGCTGTGCAGAAGCTTTTTATCTTGATGAAGTCCCAATAATTCACAATTTTTTGTTGTTGTTGTTTCCCTTGCCTCTGGAGTTGTGTCTTGCAAGAAGTTGCTGTGGCCAAAGTCAAAGAGGTTGCTGCCTGTGTTCTCCTCTAGGATTTTGATGGATTCCTGTTGCACATTAAGATGTTTCAACCATTTTGAGTTTATTTTTGTGTATGGTATAAGAAAATGGTCCAGTTTCATTCTTCTCCATGTGGCTGTCCAGTTTTCCCAACACCATTTATTGAAGGGACGGTCTTTTTTCCATTAGATCTTCTTTCCTGCTTTGTCAAAGATTAGTTGACCATAGAGTTAAGGATCCATTTCTAGGTTTTCTATTGTCTTCCATGTGTCTATTTTTGTGTCTGTTTTTGTGCCAGTGCCGCAGTGTCTTGATGATACTCTTGTAATAGAGCTTGAAGTCCAAAATTGTGATGCCTCTAGCTTTGGTTTTCTTTTCTAATATTCATTTGACTATTCAGGTTCTTTTCCATTTCCATACAAATTTTAGGATTATTTGTTCAAGTTTCCTGAAAAATGTTGAGGTATTTTGATGGGGATTGCCCTGAGTATATAGATTGCTTTGGGTAGCATAGACATTTTAACAGTGTTTGTTCTTCCAATCCACAAGCATGAAATGTTTTTTTCTTTTCTTTGAGTCTTCCTCAATTACTTTCATAATTGTTCTGTAGTTTCTAGAGTACAGATTCTTAACCCTTTGCTTTGGTTTATTTCTAAGTATCTTATGGATTTTGTTGCAACTGTAAATGTTGCAACCTTAATTTCTCTTTCTTCAGTCACATCATTAGTGTATAGAAATGCAATTGACTTCTGTGCACTGATTTTATAACCTGTCACTTTTCTGGATTCCTTTATCAGTTCTAGCAATTTTTTGGTAGAGTCTTTGGGCTTTCTACATAGGGTATCATGTCGTCTGCAAGGAGTGGAAGTTTGACTTCTTTTTTGTCCATTTAACACCTTATGTGTTTTGATTTGAGCATTTAGTCGATTTACTTTCAGAATAATTATTGATAGACATGTATTTAGTGCCATTTTATTACTTGTTTTGTCATTGTTTCTGGTATTTTCTCTGTTCCTTTCTTGCCCTTGTCCCTTTTGGAATTTCTACTCAAAGAGTCATTCTAATATTGCTTACAGAGCTGATTTAAGGGTACATAACACATTTATGTTTTAGTTTGTCTGGAATCTCTTTATCTCTCCTTCTCTT
>NC_081568.1:148767214-148774829 GCF_022355385.1 Mustela nigripes | reverse complement strand
CTAATGATAAACTTGTTGGATAGAGTATTCTTGGCTGCAGACTTTTCCCATTCAGCACTTTAAGTATAATATACCACTTTCTGCAGTAAACTTATGGGTCTTCCTTTGTAAGTGAAGGACTCCTTTTATCCTGATGTCTTTAAGATTTTTTTCTGTATCACTAATGATAAACTTGTTGGATAGAGTATTCTTGGCTGCAGACTTTTCCCATTCAGCACTTTAAGTATAATATACCACTTTCTGCAGTAAACTTATGGGTCTTCCTTTGTAAGTGAAGGACTCCTTTTATCCTGATGTCTTTAAGATTTTTTTCTGTATCACTATATTTTGCAAATTTAAATAAAATATGTCTTGGTGTTGGCCTGCTGTACTTGGTGTTGACTTTGATGGAAGTTCTCTGTTCCTCCTGGTTCTGCATGTCTGTTTCCTTCCCCCAATTAGGGAAGTTTTCACCTACTATTTCCTCAAATAAATTTTCTGCTGCCTTTTTCTATCATCTTTTTCAGGGATTCCTATAATATAATGTTATTCAGTTTAATGGAGTCTCTGTGTTCCCTAAGTTGATTTTCCTGCTCCATAATTCTTCTTTCTTTCTTTTGTTCAACTTCATATTTTCCCTTATCTTGTCTGTAGATCACTAATTCATTTCTCTGCTCCTTTCAGCCTGGTGTTCATTTTATAAAGCTTGTTTATAATCTGTTATTGAATTTTTTATTTCTGACAGATTCTTTTCTTTAACACTTTTATCTCTGTAGTTAGAGTCTCCCAAAATTCCTCCATTCTTTTGTCAAATCCAGCAAGTATCTTTTGATTGTCACTTTCAATTCTCCATCAGGCATATTCTTTAGATTTTGCCTAGATCTCTGTCCATTTGGGATAAATTCCTCCATCTTGGTATTTTGTCTGAATCTCTGCCTTCTTTCTGTGTATTAGAAAAGCCCATTATGTTTCCTGCTTTTGAGTGTACTGGCTTGATGAGGAAGAGGTCATTTAGTGTCAAGTGCCTGGTTCTTCAAGGAGTATCCATGGTGTGTGTTGCAGACATTCTGCTGCTATGTTCTTCCTGCTCTATCTTTCAGGCCAGTGTTCTTCAGAGTCTCTCCTCGCCTTCAGAAGGCAATGTTTGGACCTTCGGCAGACTGTGGTGAATTTTAACTAAGCATCCACTTGTCTGCTTGTTAAATGAGATCTGATACTACTTCCAGTAGAAATTAGGTCCCCCAGGACTCTCTGATTGGGACACATGGTGTAGGCAGGGGTTTCTGCTGATCTTCTGGGGGCAGGAATCCACCACTATGCTGGGACTGAGGCAAGTTTGACTGAGAAGGGCAGTCCTGCCCGAGTGCAGGGGTGTGGACTTGGTAAGCAAATTAACCAGCCAGTGTGGGCCCTGCATTGCTTCCCACAGGTGGTTCCATGTTTACACTGAGAGATGGGAGAGGGAAATGGTGCTAGCTACTCTTTCTGTCCAGAGAGACATCTATGTGAAAACTGCTTCTCAGTGAAGAGCGAATTATCTCCCCACTGTGTGTCCTTACTTTTTTCATACTGTTGTTTCCACACTGTCTACACTTGGGTTTTTTTTTCTCCAGGTGAAACACAGGACCCTGAGGGTTCTATCCCAGGCAAGACTGCTGACTTTTAAAACTCATCTTTAAGCCCCACTGGATCCATGAACCCATGAAAGTCAGCCACTCTTATTTCCCCAGACTTAACTTTGGGGAAATGCTCTCCTTGTGCCTTCCCCTGTGTGCTCTATCTCTCTCACCTTTTTCTGGGATCACGACTCCCTCCCCTCCAAAACACACTGGATCCATTTTTTGCCTAAACCATATCTGTATAGTACTGTTTGTTGTAGCTTCTTCTCTCTCTTTTCCCTTTCTCTTTTTAAAAAATTTTATTTTATTTTCTCAGTGTCCCAAGATTCATTATTTATGCACCACACCATGCTCCATGCAATACATGCCCTCCTTAATACCCATCAAAAGGCTAACTTGCCCCCCCAAAACCTGTGGACCCTGTTTCTCAGGGTCCACAGCCTCTCGTGGTTCATCTCCCCCCTCTGATTTCCCCCATTTCACTTTTCATTTCTTTCTCTTAATGTCCTCCATGCTAGTCCTTATGCTTCACATGTAAGTGAAACTGTATGATAATTGATTTTTCTCTGCTTGACTTATTTCACTCAGCACAATCTCCTCCAGTCCCCTCCATGTTGATACAAAAGTTGGGTATTCATACTTTCTGATGGAGGCATAATATTCCATTGTATACATGAATCATATCTTCTTTATCCATTCATCTGTTGAAGGGCATCTTGGCTCTTTCCACAGCTTGGCGATTGTGACCATTGCTGCTATGAACATTGGGGTACATATGGCCTTTCTTTTCACTGTATCTGTATCTTTGGGGTAAATATCCAGTAGTGCAATTGTTGGGTCATAGGATAGCTCTATTTTTAATTTCTTTTTTTAAGATATTTTATTTATTTATTTGACATACAGAGATCACAAGTAGGCAGAGAGGCAGGCAGAGAGAGAGGAGGAAGCAGGCTCCCCACTAAGCAGAGAGCCCAAAGCCAGGCTCAATCCCAGGACTCTGGGATCATGACCTGAACCGAAGGCAGAGGCTTTAACCCACTGAGCCACCCAAGGGCCCCTCTATTTATAACTTCTTAAAGAATCTCCACACTGTTTCCAAAGTGGTTGCACCAATTTACATTCCCACTAATAGTGTAAGAGTGTTCTCCTTTCTCCACATCCTATCCAATACTTGTTGTTTACTGTCTTATTAATTTTGGTGATTATAATATGGTATCTCCATGTGGTTTTGATTTGAATCTCCCTGATGGCTAGTGATGATGAACATTTTTTCATGTGTCCGTTAACCATTTGTATGTCTTCATTGGAGAAGAGTCTGTTCATGTCTTCTGCCCATTTTTAGATGTGATTATCTGTTTTTTTGAATGTTGAGTTTGAGGAGTTCTTTATAGATCTTGGATATCAGCACTTTGTCTGTGGTGTTATTTGCGAATATCTTTTCCCATTCTGTGGGTTGCCTCTTTGTTTTTTGACTATTTCCTTTGCTGTGCAGAAGTTTTGATCTTGATGAAGCCCCAAAAGTTCATTTTCAGTTTTGTTTCCTTTTCATTTGGAGACATGTCTTGAAAGACACTGCTGTGGCTGATGTCAAAGAGGTTACTGCCATGTACTCCTCTAGGATTTTGATAGATTCCTGCTACATGTTGAGGGCTTTCATCCATTTCCAGTTTATCTTTATGTATGGTGTAAGAGAGTGTTCGAGTTTCATTCTTCTATACATACCTGTCCTATTTTCCCAGCACCATTTATTGAAGGGACTGTCATTTTCCCATTGGATATTTTTTTCCTGCCACTAAACCTAAATTAAACAGCCAAAACTATAAAACTTCTAACAGATTAAATTTTATTGACCTTTGGTTTAGCTAAAATTTCTTAAAACAAAACACAATAAGCATGAACTACCAAAGAAAATTATCAGTCATTTGGATTTCATCAAATGAAACACCTTGCTCTTCAAAATAATTTGTTATGAAATTGAAAAGGAAAGTCAGAGCATATATTTGTAAAATTTATATCTGATGGTTTGTACCTAGAATACATGAAGAACTTTTATACTCACTAATTTATGTCTTCAATTAGAAGACATAAAAAGTCAAACAACCTAGATAAAAAAAGTAGATAAAGTATTTGAACAGATATTTCTTCAAAAAGATATGAATCTGCACAGCAAAGGAAGCAGTCAAGAAAACAAAGAGGCAACCCATGAAATGGGAGAAAATATTTGCAAATGACAGTACAGACAAAAGGTTGATATCCAGGATCTATAATGAACTCCTCAAACTCAACACCCACAAAACAGACAATCATATCAAAAAATGGGCAGAAGATATGAACAGACACTTCTCCAATGAAGACATACAAATGGCTATCAGACACATGAAAAAATGTTCTTCATCACTAGCCATCAGGGAGATTTAAATTAAAACCACATTGAGATATCACCTTACACCAGTTAGAATGGCCAAAATTAGCAAGACAGGAAACAATGTGTGTTGGAGGGGATGGGGAGAAAGGGGAACCCTCTTACACTGTTGGTGGGAATGCAAGTTGCTGCAGCCTCTTTGGAGAACAGTGTGAAGATTCCTCAAGAAATTAAAAATAGTGGGACGCCTGGGTGGCTCAGTTGGTTAAGCAGCCGTCTTCAGCTCAGGTCATGATCCCAGCGCCCTGGGATCGAGTCCCACATCGGGCTCCTTGCTCAGCAGGGAGCCTGCTTCTCCCTCTGCCTCTGCCTGCCATTCTGTCTGCCTGTGCTTGCTCTCTCCCCCTCTCTCTCTCTGATAAATAAATAAAATATTTAAAAAAAAAAGAAATTAAAAATAGAACTTCCCTAGGACCCTGCAATTGCACTCCTGGGTATTTACTCCAAAGATACAAATGTAGTGAAAAGAAGGGCCATCTGTACCCCAATGTTTATAGCAGCAATGGCCACGGTTGCCAAACTGTGGAAAGAACCAAGATGCCCTTCAACAGACAAATGGATAAGGAAGATGTGGTTCATATACACTATGGAGTATTATGCCTCCATCAGAAAGGATGAATACCCAACTTTTGTAGCAACATGGACAGGACTGGAAGAGATTATGCTGAGTGAAATAAGTCAAGAAGAGAGAGTCAATTATTTGTATATTTTTAAAATCAAACTGTAACAGGTGATTTTATTTTTTATTTGCATATTTTTACATACCTCTCAGCCATGCTATTGTCCTCTTTCATTTTTTAGCTTTATTGAAATATAATTGACCTACAATAAACTGATTATGTTTAAAGTGTATAATTGACACATTTTTACCTAAGTATATACACATGAAATTTTCAATATAATGAAATACGATTAATCTAATGTACATATCCTTAACCTCTTAAAATTTCCTCATATCCTTTGTAGTGCTTCCTGCCCTCCTGTGATTATCCCTTCAATGTCAATAAGAACTAATAATGTGCTTTCTGTCACTATAAATTCACTTACACTTTGTAAAACTTTATATAAACATAATCATACCAGAAGAACTTTTTCTTTTCTTTTCTTTTTGGAAGGGGGGCCATCAGGCTTCTTTCATGAATATTGACATCTGGTTGTTTGGCATTCCTTTTTGTTGCTGTGTAGCATACCATTATATGGAAATACCACAATTTATTTATCTAGTGGACATTTGGGTTGCTTCCAGTTTTTGGCTATTTGAAATAAAGTTTCATTTACTTCAACGCTTATGTGAAGTGAAATAAGTCAACCAGAGAAACACAATTATCATATGGTTTCACTTATATGTGGAATATAAGGAATAGTGCAGAGAGTCATAGGGAAGGAACAGAAAGCTTAATGGGAAGAAATAAGAGAGGGAGACAAACCATGAGAAACTCTGGACTCTGGGAAACAAACTGAGGGTTACAGAAGGGAGGAGGCATGGGGGATGGAGTGACTGGGTGATGGGCATTACGGAGGGCATGTGTTGTGATGAGCACTGGGTGTTATAGGCAAGTAATGAACTTAATGTCATTGAACATTATATCAAAAACTAAAGATGTAGTATATGTTGGCTAACTGAACATAATAAAAAATAAAGTTTCTATGAACATTTGTATAAAGTCTTGAACGTATATTTTCAGTTCTCATAGATAAATTTCTAGGAGTGAAATGGATGGATCGTATGGTATGTGTATGTTTAACTTATTAAGAAATGCCAAACAGTTTTCCAAGTAGTTACCTCGTATTACATTTCAATCAGCAATGAGCAAGCTTTACAGCTCATTCATATTATGTTCAGTGCTTGGAATGGCCAGGCTTCCCAATACAACCATTCTAACAGGTGTGTATTTTCTTGATTTTATTTTGCATTTATTTATTTTTACTTTTTATGTTATTTAGTCACCATACAGTACATCATTAGTTTTTGATGTAGTGTTCCAGGATTCATTGTTTACATATACACCCAGTGCTCCATGCAATACATGCCCTCCTTAATACCCACCAGTGGGCCAAACCATCCCTCCACCCCCTTCTTGAATTTTTTTTTAACTCAAATTCAATTAGCTTACATATAGTGCATCAGTTTGAGATGTAGTGTTCAATAATCCATCACTTGCAAATAACATCCAGTGCTCATCACATCATGTGCCTTCCCTTACGGCCCATCAGCTATTCCATCCCTCCACCCTCAACCCTTCTGCAACCCTCACTTTTTTCCCCATAGTGTGGTGCATAAACAATGAATCTTGGAACACCAAAAAAGTAAAACTAAATTAAAAAAAAAAAAAGAAAGAAAGAAATGGATAGCTCGGGGGGCCGTGGGGGGGGGAGTCATTGTTTGTCTCCCTCTCTGATTTCTTCCCATTCAGCTTTCCCTCTCTCCCTCTATGATCCTCTGCACTGTTTCTTATATTCCACATATGAGTGAAACCTATGATAATTGTCTTTCTCCAACTGAGTTATTTCACTTAGTGTAATACCCTCCAGTTCTATCCACATCAATGTGATTGGTAGGTATTCCCCTTTCTGATGGTTATATATACAATATTCCATTGTATGTATATACCGTCTTCTTTTTATTTTATTTTTTAAATTCAATTAACCAAAGTATAGTACACAGTTAGTTTTTGATATAATGCTCCATGATTTATTAGTTCAGTATAACACCCAGTGCTCATCATACCACATGCCCTGTTTAATGCCCATCACCCAGTTATCCCATTCCCCCATCCACGTCCCTTTCCACAACCCTCATTTTGTTTCCCAGAGTCAAGAGTCTCATATGGTTTGTCTCTCTCTCTCTGATATCTTCATATTCAGTCCCCTCCAACTTTTTTGTCTTCTGCATTATTTTTTATGCTCCACATATGAATGAAACCATTTGATAATTTTGTTTCTGTGATTGACTTATTTCACTTAGCAGAATACCATCCAGTTCCATCCATGTCTATGTAAATGGCAGATATTCATCCTTTCTGATGGCTGAGTAATATTTCTTTGAATATATGAACCATATCTTCTGTATCCATCCACCTACCAAAGGACTCTCAGCTCCTTCCACAGTTTGGCTATTGTGGACATTGCTGCTGTGAATATTGGGATACAGGTGTCCCTTAATTTCACTACATCTGTATCTTTGTGGTAAATACCCGGTATTTAGTACAATAGATGGGTTATAGGTAGCTCTATTTTTATGTTTGCATTTCCTAAGAACTAATATTGTTGAACATATTTTCATGTGTTGATTTTTCCATCCATATCTTTTTTTAAATTTATTTTTTATTTATTTTCAGCATAACAGTATTCATTATTTTGCACCACACCCAGTGCTCCATGCAATACATGCCCTCTCTAATACCCACCACCTGGTACCCCAACATCCCACCCCCCGCCTCTTCAAAACCCTCAGATTGTTTTTCAGAATCCATAGTCTCTCACGGTTCACCTCCCTTTCCAATTTCCCCCAACTCCCTTCTCCTCTCTATCTCCCCATGTCCTCCATGCTATTTGTTATGCTCCACAAATAAGTGAAACCATATGATAATTGACT
>NC_081568.1:148717522-148727214 GCF_022355385.1 Mustela nigripes | reverse complement strand
TCTCTGTTCCTTTCTGATCTACCACTTGTAGGCTCTCTCTTTGCTTAGAGGACCCCTTTCAAGATTTCCTGTAGAGCTGGTTTGGTGTTTGCAAATTCTTTCAGTTTTTGTTTGTCCTGGAAGCTTTTAATCTCTCCTTCTATTTTCAATGATAGCCTAGCTGGATATAGTATTCTTGGCCGCATGTTTTTCTCGTTTAGTGCTCTGAAAATATCATGCCAGCTCTTTCTGGCCTGCCAGGTCTCTGTGGATACGTCAGCTGCCAATCTAATATTTTTACCATTGTATGTTACAGACTTCTTTTCCCGGGCTGCTTTCAGGATTTTCTCTTTGTCACTGAGACTTGTAAATTTTCCTATTAGGTGACGGGGTGTGGGCCTATTCTTATTGATTTTGAGGGGTGTTCTCTGAACTTCCTGAATTTTGATGCTCGTTCCCTTTGCCATATTGGGGAAATTCTCCCCAATAATTCTCTCCAGTATACCTTCTGCTCCCCTCCCTCTTTCTTCCTCTTCTGGAATCCCAATTATTCTAATGTTGTTTCGTCTTATGGTGTCACTTATCTCTCGAATTCTCCCCTCGTGGTCCAGTAGCTGTTTGTCCCTCTTTTGCTCAGCTTCTTTATTCTCTGTCATTTGGTCTTCTATATCACTAATTCTTTCTTCTGCCTCATTTATCCTAGCAGTGAGAGCCTCCATTTTTGATTGCACCTCATTAATAGCTTTTTTGATTTCAACTTGGTTAGATTTTAGTTCTTTTATTTCTCCAGAAAGCGCTTTTATATCTCCCGAGAGGGTTTCTCTAATATCTTCCATGCCTCTTTCGAGCCCGGCTAGAACCTTGAGAATTGTCATTCTGAACTCTAGATCTGACATATTACCAATGTCTGTATTGATTAGGTCCCTAGCCTTCGGTACTGCCTCTTGTTCTTTTTTTTTTTTTGTGGTGAATTTTTACGTCTTGTCATTTTGTCCAGATAAGAGTATATGAAGGAGCAAGTAAAAAACTAAAAGGGTGGCAACAACCCCAGGACAATATGCTTTAACCAAATCAGAAGAGATCCCAAATCGTGAGGGGCGAGAAAGGGGATAAAAAGAGGTTCAAAAAGAAAGAAATAAAAAAAAGAAAATAAATAAAATAAAAGAATTTAAAGAAATAAAATGAATAATGAAAAATATAAAAAGGAAAAAATATATATATTAGATAAACTAGTTAAGAAACGTTAAAAAAGAAAAGGGTAAAAGTTTAAAAAAAATTAGCAGAAGAAGAGAAAAAAATGAAAAAGAAAAAAATTAAATTAACTGCAAGACTAAAATAAATCACAGGGAAAAAAAAAGAAAATCACAGGGAGAAAGCCATGAATTCCGTGCTTTGCTTTCTCCTCCTCTGGAATTCTGCTGCTCTCATTGGTATTGAAACCGCACTCCTTGGTAGGTAAACTTGGTCTTGGCCGGATTTCTTGTTGATCTTCTGGGGGAGGGGCCTGGTGTAGTGATTTTCAAGTGTCTTTGCCCCAGGTGGAATTGCACCACCCTTACCAGGGGCCCGGCTGAGTAATCCGCTCGGGTTTGCTTTCAGGAGCTTTTGTTCCCTGAGCACTTTCTGTAGAGTTCCGGAGCACGGGAATACAAATGGCGGCCTCCTGGTCTCTGGCCAGAGGAGCCAAGAGCCCGGGGCCCCACTCCTCAGTGCGCCCTCAGAGACAGCACCCAGTAACTCCCATCTGCCTGACCTCCGGCCGCGCTCCAAGCTCACCGAGCCTGCGACCGGTTCAAGGTAACACCGAGCTGTGATCTTACTGTCAGCTCTGTCTCTGTAGCCGGCTTTCCCGTTCCAATACCCGCAAGTTCTGTGACACTCAGACACCCCCAATCCTTCTGTGACCCTGCGGGACCTGAGGCCATGCTGACCCCGTGTGGGCTCTGCCCCGGTTTAGCCTCTGGAGCGATGTCCCTCAGCAGAACAGACTTTTAAAAGTCCTGATTTTGTGCGCGGTTGCTCCGCCGCTTGCCGGGAGCCGGCCCCTCCCCCCGGTCTATCTTTCCGTTGCTTTGGATTCACTTCTCTGCAAGTCCTACCTTTCAGAAAGTGGTTGTTTTTCTGTTTCCAGAATTGCTGTTCTTCTTCTCTTCAATCTGCGGATGGATTTGCAGGTGTTTGCAATCTTTAGATAAGCTATCTAGCTGATCTCCTGCTAGCTGATGTAGTCTCAGCCTGCTACTTCTCCGCCATCTTGACTCCTCCTGACTGATACATGTTTTAAACAATTCTGTATTTCTATTCTAATCTTTGTCCTTTTAAAGAGATACAGTTTTACTGTTGCAAAACATGAAGTACAGAAATAATCACAGCTATCACAGCAAACTTGGCATGTAAATAGTGCTTTAAAAAAAGCTTTCTTTTTTTGTTAAAAAAATATTATCTCATTTGATAACTTCTTCTTGCATTCATCTGATAAGATTTTATTGAGCAATTGTTATTTATAATGCACAGAGTCACATGCTGGAAATATACAAATTTTTCTTCTTTTCATTTTCAATTTTTTCAATTTTTACTTAAATTCAATCTAGTTAACACATAGTGTATTATTAGTTTCAGGGGTAGAATTTAATGATTAATCACTTGCATATAAAATCCAGTGCTCATTAATGTCCTCTTTAATGCCCATTACCCAGTTACCCCATCCCCTCACCCTCTCCCCTCCAGTCACTCTCAGTTTGTTTCCTATAGTTAAGAGTCTCTTATGGTTTGCCTCCCTCTCTGTTTTTATTTTATTTTATTTTTCCCTCCCTTCTCCTATGTTCATCTATTTTGTTTCATAATAGAACATATGCAAGTAATTTCTAAACTATAGGGATATATTTACATTTCCTAAAGGAAGCTTTATAAATCCTCTAATGCAGCATGGGAGCAGTCCAGGAACCAACCATGAAGAATTATAGAGACTAAATTTCTTTCATGTAGGAAATTTCCACTTAAATTATCCATATTTGTTAGGCTGAATCATCAACTAAATAATATTGAAGGTATGTGAAGAGAAAAGAACAGTGCCCAGCAATTAAAACACTCAATAAAAGACAGTTATAGCCAAGAAGAATTAAGAAATAGGTAGATTTAATTCAAAATTCTAAAAATTATAAATAATGACAACAACATCAGTGCATTACTTCTACATGAGGCTTTAGATTTACATGTACTGATCCCTGTGAGGCAGGGCAGGTGTCATGAGTCTCTTTTATTGATGAGGAAACAGATGCTCACAAAAGATGAGTGACTTACCAATATCATGCAAGCAAGAGGTGGCAACACCAAGCATCAGATGCTGTTCCTTCAACGCTGGCTGCTCATCCTGCAATGGTCTAACCCCTTCCTCAAGGCCCCTATCACCTCCCAGTTTCTCAAGCTATAAATGAGGGGGTTGAGCATAGGAGTAAGGACCGTGTAGAAGATAGAGACCACCTTGTCATGGCTAGGAGCCCGGTAGCGCTGAGGCCTCAGGTAGATAAACATGGCTGCCCCATAGAAGAGGGAGACAGCTGTCAGATGGGAGGAACAGGTGGCCAGGGCCTTTTTACGAGCCTGAGCAGAGCGCATGTGGAGCACAGCCCTCAGGATGTGAGCATAGGAGGCCACAATGATGGAGAAAGGAAGGAGGAGCATAAAAACACAGCAAGCAAAGAGCAGGGTGTCAAAAAGAGATGTGTCTGTACAGGCCAGTTTCAATAAAGCTGGAACCTCACAGAAGAAATGATCCACACTTCTTGAGCCACAGTAAGGTAGGCTCATGGCTGCCACCATCTGGATAATTCCATCTAGTATCCCAAAGGCCCAGGAACTCCCAGCAATCTGGAGGCAGACCCTCTGACTCATGAGGACAGGATAGTGGAGTGGGTGGCTAATGGCCACATAGCGGTCATAAGACATGAGTCCCAGCAAGAGCCCCTCAGATCCCACAAGAGAGACAAAAAAGCCAATTTGTATGCCACAACCCACAAAGGAGATGGACTTCCTGCCAGAGAGAAAGTTGACTGCCATCTTTGGTGTGATATTACAGACCAACATGAGGTCCATGAGGGAGAGCTGACTGAGGAAGAAGTACATGGGTTTGTGAAGCCGAGGATCTATATAGATGAGGAAGAGGAGGAGAACATTTCCACAGATGGCCACTGTGAAGACCACCATAACCACAGAGAAGAGGACAAGATCAGTCTGGCTATGAGAAAAGATGCCCAAGAGGATGAAGCCATCTATAGATGATTGGTTCAACCATATCCCCATGGCTCAGTTGTTCACAATCACCTGAGAACAGGAACAGAGAAATTCTGAGATTGAGTGACATGTCTTTATTTATCTTTGACTTCTTCAGTCAGTTGTATCTTTTGTAACACATCAAAGCCCAATAACATGTGCTCTGAGACATAAATAGGGTGATCTTTCATATTCCCATGATGTGGAGTATAGGATCTTTGCTAGCTTGTGAAATTGGGCACATATCTATATTTGTATGTATCCATATCAAAGATACTAGGAAATGAATTATTTTATGTGTCACTAGACAATTGGACAATCCTCTTTTAGCAGGAAAATACTGGTTTTCCCTGTATGTTATGATTCTTTTTATCCAGGATTACACAAACTAAGTAAACTATCTCCAATAGGCCTTGAACGAACCATTTCATGTCCAAGAGGTAATTTATATATGTTAACAATAGGGAAGTTAATGGAGATTTACGATATTCTTTATTTTGCTCAGTCCTAACATCTTATAATAATTTTATTTTTTATGACTTAGAGGTCCCTAGATATAAACCATCAGAAAAGCCTCTTGGCTCTACATTCAGAATACTCAGAATCCAACTGATTCTTATCACCCCCCATTGTAACTGCTCCAAGCCACTATCCTCTCTCAGATGGATTATTATAAGCTCCTCTCCAGTTTCCTGGCTTCTGTCCTTGAGAGTCTATTCTCATAGCAGTTTAAATGATTCTGTTAAAATATGTCACATTATGTAACTCTTTTGCTGATAGTATATCCGTGTCTACAAAAATTACTCAAAATAAAATTGAAATCCTGGCAGTGGCAAGGCCCTATGTATATATCATACACACACACACACACACACACACACACACACACACACACACAGTACCTCTGACCTTATCTCCTATCATGCCCCTTTCACTCACTGTGTATTCTTGAATTTCCTTAGACAAACTAGACACACTCCCACCTTTGGGATTTTGCATTTTCTTCTCTTTGGAATGTTCTTTCTCCAGACTTCTATCTCTTACCTGCTTCAGATCTTTACTCAAATGCCTACCCTATAGAGATGCCTTCTGTAAGGTCATATTAAGACCAAAAATGTCTTGCACCCTAAAGCCCTCCCTGCTCTTGTTTTTTTCCCCATAGCACTTACACAACTTACCATACATTGCTTACATTTCTCTACTTTTTTCCTCTACATTGCTTTCTATTTTTTTTATTGTGTTCAATTAGCCAACATATAATACATCATTAGTCTTTGAAGTTGCGTTCAACTATTCATAGTTACATATAACACCCTGTGCTCATCACATTTCTCTACTTTTATGATTTGTCTCATCCCACTGGAACATAAGCACCATTTATTATTCACAATGACATTGGCAGATCCTAGAATGGTTTCCCAGGTCATAGTATAATCTCAAAACATATGTGTTGACTGAATAAAATAGTACATGATAAAGTGAAATATAACTGAAACTTTCATTTTCTGAAGGCAGAAATACTCCTCTTTTAATTGCAGGAGCCCTCATTCTTTTTTATTATTATTATTTCAATTCAATTAGTCAACATACATTACATCATTAGTTTTTGATATAATGTTCAATAACTCATTAGTTGCCTGTAACACCCGGTGCTCTTCACATCACATGACCTCCTTAATGACCATCACAAAGTTACCCCATCCCCCCACCCACCTTCCTTTCTGCAACCTTCAGTTTGTTTCCCACAGCCCTGTTCTTGACCTGAATGTACTACTTCACTGCCCTATTCCTTCTTCTGAGGATAAGTGAGTGATTTAGTAAGAAATATCTCAGGTATTTTTAAAAGATTAGAGTTTTTCCACAAATGCATGATAGAAGCATCTAGCAGATGTTTGTGTGGGGTGTATTCATGTCTACCTTATCTCCTTACAAAGAGGAAATCAGGTAACCCCACAGGACATGTTCTCTGTGTAAAGACTTAGGGTAATTTTCTAAACTAGAATGGTCCTACATAGATTCAGCACTAAGAATGTAGGCTGTGTGGGTCGTGTCCCTACAGCAGGAAGTATATCCTGATTTGTACCAATGAAGATGTGCCCAGGTATCCTTGCCACCACCAACACCCAGGTATGATGTTGGGGAGGGTTGTTCTACAAGAGTAAATAACTATTCCAATAGCCTTCAAATATTATCTTGGATATACCAGCCCCAAACTGAGCCAATCAACTGAATAAACCAGGTCCCCCAGACCTCATCAAAACTTCTTCCTCAATTAAAACCACATTGAGATATCACCTTACACCAGTTAGAATGGCCAAAATTAACAAAACAGGAAACAACATATGTTGGAGAGGATGTGGAGAAAGGGGAACCCTCTTCCACTGTTGGTGGGAATGCAAGTTGGTGCAGCCTCTTTGGAGAACAGTTTGGAGATTCCTCAAGAAATTAAAAATAGAACTTCCCTATGACCCTGCAATTGCACTCCTGGGTATTTACCCCAAAGATACAGATGTCGTAAAAAGAAGGGCCATCTGTACCCCAGTGTTTATAGCATCAATGGCCACGGTTGCCAAACTATGGAAAGAACCAAGATGCCCTTCAACAGACGACTGGATAAGGAAGATGTGGTCCATATACACTATGGAGTATTGTGCCTCCATCAGAAAGGATGAATACCCAACTTTTGTAGCAACATGGACGGGACTGGAAGAGATTATGCTAAGTGAAATAAGTCAAGCAGAGAGAGTCAATTATGATATGGTTTCACTTATTTGTGGAGCATAACAAATATCATGGAGGACAAGGGGTGTTAGAGAGGAGAAGGGAGTTGGTGTAAATTGGAAGGGGAGGTGAATCATGAGAGATATGGACTCTGAAAAACAATCTGAGGGGTTTGAAGTGGCATGGGGATGGGAAGTTGTGGTACCAGGTGGTGGGTATTATAGAGGGCACGGATTGCATGGAGCACTGGGTGTGGTGAAAAAATAATGAATACTGTTTTTTTCTGAAAATAAATTAATTAATTAAAAAAAAAAACTTCTTCCTCCTTTACTGAGGATAATCAGTTTTACCAACTGTGTGCAGAGGCACTCAGCCACATGCACCTTCAAAGAGTTGCACTTCATACCTTTCCTTCCTCCCAACTCTATAATACAATACTACACAGGTGAAAAAAATGACATTTCTCTCCCTTCCTGGACAGCTCTTCTGAACTCTGATTCTTAAATCTACTTATACTCAACACCTCCACTTGGATGTCTAGTGGGCTTTTCCTATCTAAACTGGCCAGACAGAACCCTTGGTCTCCCCTGTGGAAACAGCTGTTTTTCTTCTGTCTTCTCAGTTCAATTAATGGCAAGTCTGTCAGTTGCTCAGGACAATAACACATGGCACATTTTTGACTCCTCTCTCCTCACACATATCCCAACTTCAGATCCCTGCTGACTCTTCCTGAAGAATGTATTCACTCCTGGATACATCTCACTCCTGCAAGTCCCAGCTGGCTACACCATCATCACACTGGATGATGACAAAGGCTCTCAGCTGGATTCCTCCCCCTTCTGTCCTTGCTCCCACTTTAGTCTATTTGTAAATAGCACTAGAGTGAAATTGTTTCTATAAAATAAAAGACCAAATGCTTCAGGAATAAAGGAAGACTCAACTAGCTAGCACACCATCATTATTCAGACCTCTTTTTCTTTTGCTTTCTCTGGAATTTACTCTACTCTGGTGTCACTGGCCTCCCTGCATTTCAGGAGGAATTGGTACATGCTCTAACTTCTTCATGTAAGGCCCTTCCCAGATATGCTCAACATTGTTCCCTCACCTACTCTACCAGGCCTTACTCAACACCTCTTTGGCATTGAAGTCTTTCTTCCTTCCCCATTTCTTCCCTGCCCTTGTACTTCTCAGAACACTCAACACCATTAGGCATTCCACATTTAATTAGCATGGATTTATTTTCTGTTTTCCCAGCTAGAACATATATTCTTGATGCCATGTTTGCTCATGGGGGGGATCCCCAGATCCTAGAAAAGTACTGGCATATATTATATTCTCAGTAAATTTTGTTGAATAATTAACTATAATATGGAAACACCTCACCATTTTAGCATCTCACATGTTCAGTTCCTGCTCTCTAACTTCATTTATTTCATGGGTGTTTAGTTAATGCCTTCATTTTGTCCCTCAAAATGATACCATAAAAGGAGCCACTTTGTCTCTACAGTATAATTTTGGGGACAGGTTAATTTAACTCTATGTCTTATATAGGCTCTTCTTCCTCTCCTTCACCTGCATTTCTTGTCACTCATGCTTTGCCTTTCTGCTTTAGATCACTCTTTAATCCAGGAGACCATCACTGAGACCCACAATCTAGACAGATGGATAAATAGATCAAAGGAAGAGGACTAGAAGAAAGATCAGTGATAGACATAACACTAGAAAGAATAGGCTCAAGCCCTCCATCCCCACCCCCCACAAAATCTGAAAGAGGCAGATAATAAGAGAAAAATGAAATGCTAATAAACAAACAGAAGTGGAGAAATAACCTGCAATCAGCAATAGAAACTGCAAGGAAGAGGTAAGGGGGTGATAGGGAAAAGACCCTCACTCACCTTTGAGTGGAATCCTTTGAAGAAAAAAATTCAGCAGATATCCTGTGGAGGAGTATCTAACACCAAAATAATTTCATTTTCCTTCCTTGAGCTTATACTTACTGGATCAGAGGAGAAAAGGAGGAACCTTCCAGCTTCATCCTACCTCAGCCCCTCACTCACCTCTCAATCAGGCTATCAAAGCCCTTGTCACCCTCGCACTCCTGTGGCTCTCTCACTCAGAGAGTAAGACCCAAAAAGACAAAAGCCTTTTCTCAGCAAAAGTGGAAAGAAAGAAAGGAGACTTGGTCAAGGAGCTGGACCCAGAACCACCACCTTGCATCCCAGCCCACCCACAGATACCCACCCACATTCTACAAGCTGCCTGTAGCGCAGATTGCAGCTGTCTCCAACTGCCCATGCAAGTACTTAACACTGAACCTGAGCAAGGAGAGTGAAGCTGATGGATCCCAGGGGAGCCCACAAACTCCAGCTCTGGAATAGTAGTTCCCAAGCTTACAATTAAAGAAACCCAAACAGGGAGCTTGGGGACATGACCAGAGAAGGGCCAGTTGGCATAGTCTGAGTAAACCTGGTCAGGAGAGGAAATCTTCTTTAGGTACTCTACTTCCGACTGCAGACACATTCCTACATCCCCAGTGACTCTAAGGACCCTCAGAAGGTCTCCATCTGTGGCTGTCCCAGTAGTCTGCCTCTGTACCATGCAATCCACACCTGTTCTTTACCTGTCCCATGAAGTCACCCTATATCTATGGAGGGTCTATTATACACAGCACACTAGGTGACACATTGTATTTGAATGAAAATTGGAGACTTAACACAATCTAG
>NC_081568.1:148709549-148717512 GCF_022355385.1 Mustela nigripes | reverse complement strand
CCTTATGGACATTATAACCCAGTGTAAAGGAAAGAAGAATACCCACAAACCTTATGGACATTATAACCCAGTGTAAAGGAAAGAAGAATACCCACATTCAGAAGAGTCAAATGGTGGCAGAGACCTGTTTTTTTCTCAAAACTATCAGATGTTTCCCTAAACTCAGTGCCTTTCACAGTTTGGTGTGGATAGCTCTGTGGTCTATGGATATTACACCTACCTTCCCAGTGTAATCATGGACAACACTTTCTCATCATCAGAAGAGTTTCTTCAAAAGCCAGATTGGATGACAGTTTTACAGTTGTCCTGTTTTTGCCCTTATTATAATGGAAGCAGGTCAATTTCACAATGGACATTTCATTGGAAACCAATCAGCCAGATAACCAATTTATCTTTTGAGTCTTTAGTTTTATTTGACTGGTTTTCATTTGATTTTCATAATAGTAAAGAAAAAATGTTTTACCTGCCATACAAAGCTCTTGGGGCTTCAGTTGGAGACTGATACAAAGATACAGATTGGATCAGAGGGCTAAGAGAAGGGATATTGATGGAAGATCTTAGAAAACACAGAAAAAATAGGCCTTCTGCCAATTGGTGTTCCAGGGACACCAATCTGGCTTTTGAAGAAACTCCTTATAGCCATTTCAGACTCTTCTGTTCCTGTTTCCTTTCCTACTTCACTACCTACTAATCTCTCTGGTTACAGTACCTAATTGAAGAGTTCCCACCTCCACACATTCTTGTTCAAGTTGTTCTACTGGAACTTAGTTTGCCAGCTTTGTATTTCCTATTGAAACTTCATTCTATAAAGTCTCATCTAAAACTCATTGTTATTATTCTTGCCATCCACAGATTCAATCCACAACCACTTCAGCCTCTGTAAACCCCATTGGACTCTTGTCTGTACAATTTGCGATTATATTTGTTCTGCCATGTGAAATCTGTTATATTACCCTTTATCTAACCCACATGGTGATTGGGTGGAACTTGATTGTATAAAAAAAAAATCAGCTTTACTTTAAGCTAGGACTACCTTCATACCTGGAATCTTCTTGCCCACCTCTTGATGGATATCAGACTGATTGCAGAGCTGTCTAGTCAGATTCAGGTATAAGTCTCATCCTACTTAGCTAATCAAGACTGGCTTTCAGTAGGCTATGATCCAGCCTTATCAAAGTCATGATTTAAATCACCCATCTAATTCAAATCCTATCTGATTACCTCTGCTTAGCTCAGGCCTGACAGGGTTTGGGGGGTCCACCATGAGGAAGAGGACAAGTATCTTTCCTTTCACTATTTCTCCTGCTTCTTTTTTTTTTTTTTTAAACTTAGGTCTCCCTCTTCCTTCCTTGGTTTGCTGGGGTAGGAAGAAGGATTATTGTTGTATGTCAATGGGGCAATCTGTTGCAGACTATAAGTATCATCTGTATTGGGATATCCAAAGTCTAATGTGTGATCAATCTGTCTACCTACCTATATGTCTTCTATCTATCATCTATCTAGCTAGCTAGCTATCTACCATCATCTATCTACCCATCTATCATCTATCTATCTATCAGTCATTATCTATCTATGTGTATCTGTCATCTCTCCCTGTTGATCGGTGTTGAATGCCCTCCCCAGTCTCTGATATGGGTGGACAGTCTACAGTTTACTTTTTGTGATGCCCTCATTTCCTATCCTGGGATTTAGCTTTTAGCCCTCCACACTGACCACTCTCAGAATTTTCAAGAATCCTTAAGATAGTGATTTTATGAAGCATCTACTTCACAAATATACAATCTAGTCATCTTGGCCCAGCACTTTTGCTGCACTCTGTTCTTCCCTTGTCAACACAATCTGCTCCAGCTTGTCTTATAACTTCACAATTCTCCAAACATCAGTTCTATATTTGCTTATGTCCACAGTTTTCCTGAAAAAACATAGGTCATCTTTGGAAATCTCTCACCTGCCTTGACTGCATGGAATTAGAGCCATAAGTGTCTGTAATTAGTGAACCTTCATCCAAGATATGAAGAACCAATTCCATTTCGAGGAGTGTACTCAAGGAGGGGAACTTTTAAGATCTGAGTTAAGATGGTGGGAAAGTAGGGGACCCTAATTTCATTTGGTCCCTGGAATTCAGCTAGACAGTTATCGGATTATTCTGGACACCTGCAAAATCAACCAGAGATCTGAGAAAAGAATTCTACAAATAGAAAAATGACCACTTTTTGCAAGGTAGGAGGTGCAGAGATGTGAATCCAAAGTGATATCTCAGAAAATAAACCATAAGACTATTGTGAGTGCTGTGAAATGTGCAAGCCTGATGATTCACAGACCTGTACCCCTGGGGCAAATAATATATTATATGTTAATATAAATAAATTAATTAATTAATTAAAAAATACAAAAAGAAAACAAAAGAAAAGAAACCATGGGGCAGGGAGCCTCCATAAACTGGGAACTGGAAAGTGGTATAAGCAGCAGAGCACAAAATCAGAACTTTTAGAAGTCTGGTCCAGTGGGAAACATCCTTATTTGAAACGCACTCAGCAGATGAAGGGGGACAGAATCCCAAGTGGGACAACATGGTCTCTGGATCCCCAGGGTCACAAAAAGAACTGGGGTGCCTGAGCATGATGGAGTTCCCAAATATTGGAGTGGGGAAGCCAGTTGCAGACAGGGTGCCCAGGCACCTACTGTTTGCTTGATGTTGCCATAAACCAGGAACCACTGCACAGTCAGGTTACTGCTTTCCAAGCAGGGACTCAAAAAGAGGCAGAACCATAGCAAACCCACCTTCTCCCCCCAGGATGAGGAGTGCAGGGTGTGCCGCAGGAGTCCCTAAAGTTTAGAGACTTGAAAAGGGGTCACATGCCTGAGATAAAAATGCTCAATCACAGGCTGGGGGAACAGAGTTCTGACAGAAGACAGGGAGACAAGAGTGACTGACTGATTTTCTGTGAGGGCCCACTGAAAAGTGGTGGACACGAACATTCAGCTCCAGAGCTAGAGATCAGGGCACCACCATTTTCACCTTGCACATTGGTTCCAGAGCCATTTACACTGAGCCTGGCCCCCAGGCAAGGGGGTTGCAATTGCACCTGGGCAAAGACTCATGTGCTCTCTCTCGCTCTCTCTCATAAATAAATAAATAAAATATTTTTTTAAACGGAAGCTCTAACTGCTAGGATAAACAAGGCAGAATAGAGAGTCAATGATATAGAAGACAAAATGGTGGAGAATAAGAAAGATAAGAGAAAGAGATATAAATGACTACTGGATCATGAGGGGAGAGTTTGAGAAATCAGCAATACCATAAAGTGAAAAAATATTAGAATAATTGAGGTCCCCAGAGAAAGAACAAAGAGAGAGGGGGGCAGGAGGTTTATTGAAACAAATTATAGCTGAGAACTTCCGTAACCTGGGGAAAAAAATAGGCATTCATCTAGGAGGCACAGAGAACCTCCCTCAAAATCAATAAAAATAAATCAACACCCTGATATGTATTAGTGAAGCTTGCAAATTTTAGAGATAAAGAGACAATCTTAAAAGCAGCTCAAGACAGAGGTCCTTAATTCACAAGGGTAGAAATATAAGGCTGGCAGCAGACTCGTACATAGAGACCTGGCAGCCAGAAAGGATGGGCATGATATACTCAGGATGCTACATGAGAAAAATATGCAGGCAAGGTCATTCAGAAGATAAGGAAAGATAAAGAGCTTTAAGAAAAAACAGAAACTAAAAGAGTTTGTGATCACTAAACCAGAACTGAGAGAAATACTACAGAGGATCCTTTAAGGAAGAGAGAGACCAAAGGTAATATAGACCAGACAGGAACAGAGACAATATACAGAAACAGAGACTTTATGGGTAATACAGTGGCAGAAAGTTCATATTTTCCAACAATTACTTGGAAGGTAAATGGTCTAAATGTTCCAATCAAAAGACACAGTGTATTAGATTGGATAAAAAATAAGACCCATAAACTCACTGATACACTGCTTATAAGATACTCACTTGAGACCCAGAGGCACCTCCAGATTGAAGGTGAGAAGGTGGATAACCATTTATCATGCTAATGGACATCAAAAGACAGCTGGGGTAGCCATCCTTTTCTCAGACAAATTAAAAAGACTTTAATAAGATTTGAAGGGGGGCACCTGCGTGGCTCAGTCAGGTGGGTATCTGCATTTATCTCTAGTCATGATCCTGGGGCCCTAGGATCAAACCCCACATCTAGCTCTCTGCTCAGCTGGGAGTCTGCTTGTCCCTCTCCCTCTACCCCTCACCTTCTTTTCTCTATCTCTCTCTCAAATAAATAAATAAAGTCCTTTTTTAAAAGAAAGAGTTGGACAAGGACTCTATATCGTAATTAAGGGTCTATCCAACTAGAAGATCTAATAATTACAAATATTTATGCCCCAAACTTGGGAGCAGCTAATTTTATAAACCAAATAATAACAAAATTTAAAAAAACACATTGGAGAAGAGACAAGATGACAGGGAAGTAGGAGGAGGCGCCCTTTCAACCTGTACCATAAAGTGAGCTGATTACCTTCCAAAGAACTCCAATCACCCATGAAATCAGCCTGAGATCAGAATTAAACACGTCTGGATCTCTACCAGAGCAGAAGACACCAGTGGGCAGGTAAAGCGGAGTGGGAAAGTCCGACTGATAATGGAAGATAAACAAAAGGGGGAGGGAGCCACCAGAGGTGACCCGTTGGAAAGTAATATCCCAATACGAGAGTGCCCTGCGTCTGGGGACCAGCATTAACTCAGGAGTCTGGTAGAAAGCACTCAAAAATAGCAAAGGATCACCAGGGGGAAATTGTGGGAATCGGGGTGTTAGGGTCAGGGGCTTAAGTCCCCAGACCCAGGACAGCTACCCCTGGTGCAGAGCCAGAGAGAGTGCGGCAGAGAAACCAGGTCTCGGTCCCTGAACCACCAGCGCGCCTGAGAGCGCCAGGCTCCTGTGAGGGGCTGGGAGCCACGCCAGCCAACAGAAGCACAGCCATTTTGCAGTCCCCATGCGAGTGCCCTGCAGTGCCATCAGAGTCCCCATGCTCTCCCCTGAGAGAGGTGCGCACAGGCACCAGCCCGGTGCTCTCAGACCCGAAGACACCAGGCACTCCCAGCCGGGGCCAGCGGGAAAATCTCAGTGTGTGACTGCTGCTTGGAACTTCTCTGGCAGTCTGGAGCTGCCCAGACAGCTGCCGCTGCCATGGTTTTGGGTACAAGCAAAAAATCCTGAGTCCCCAGGGACCACGACTGGGAACCTGCTCTGCCAGCGGCCAAGGGGGGGTTTATTTGGGCTCTGCAGCCAGACTGAGGCTTCTCTCTGAGAGGGAGGTACCTTTCCTCTAAACCTACAAAAACCATCAAAAACGGTCAAGGCAAGAGAGAAAAACAAAAGTGAACAAGTATAAAAACCTCCTGAGAACAAAAGCCTGAAAAACCAGTTTCCTCAGAGCCCACCCCCTTGAGGGGGGCGGGAGGACTTAACTCAGAGAACATCATTGACTGAAAACCCACGTGGCAGACCCTGCCCCAGAAAACCAACCAGGAAAGGAAAAAAGAAAAAAGATGACAAGAGAACAACCACCACTACTTCATAGGACAATTTTTATTATTAATTCGTTCCCATTTTTCTGGCTCATTCTTTTTATATACACAATTTTTTATTATTATATAGATAATTTTTAACCTATTTACCGTCACAGTGAGATGTCCAGTACATCAAATTCCATAATAACCTTCTAACCTGAACTTTTGATACATACACCTGTGTTTTCCTTTTGCATTTCTATTTTTTTTAATTTTTTTTTAATTTTAGTTTAGTTTAGTCTAGTTTATTCCTTTTTTAAATTTTATTTCCTAATATTCATATAGAGTTAAACTTCAAGGTAATCCCCTTTCCCCAATCCATGCACCCCTATAGGTAAACCAATTCCTAATCCCCCTTGATCTTAGGAAAGTTGAGTCCTTTAACAAAGATCTCAAGATACATCCAGGAAGAATCAAAACAACCTTCCTCACCCACACTGAGAATTTACAACCACTCTCCCATCTTTTTCTTCCACCAGTGTTTCTGTGTTTTTGTGTTTGTCCTGATAGTATATAAATCTTATACTCGGGGTTCTTTTTGACGAGGTTCTTCCTTGTATATATATATATATATATATATATATATGAAAATATTTATACCTTTTTTTTCTCTTGTCATATACTTTTATCAGTCTTTTTGTTTGTATACTTCATAAATCTTACCTTGGGGCCCATTTGACTGAACCTTCTCTTTTATCTCACCTTTCGTTCCTATAACTCTCTCTCTCTTTTTTCCTTTTCCTTTTCTTTTTCCTCTCATTTGGGTGGGGAACCCTGATTGCTCAGAAGCATTCCAGGGTGCACCTTGACTGCACCACGGTCGATACATCCAGTTACACCCGTTCAGCCATCTCTCACCAAAATCTCTCCCTAGGAGGAGGAGTACCCAACAGAAGAAAAATACAGAGGATGGGCCTTCTGCAACAGAGCTAACAGCTATCAACATAGACAATATATCGGAAAGAGAATTCACGCTAACAATTATCCAAGCAATAGCGAGGTTGGAGAAAGCCATGGGTGACCAAACAGAATTGATTAGGGCTGAACTGAAAACGACCAGAGATCATGTTTTCAATGTTAGGGAAGAGCTGAAAGCTACCAGGGATGAGCTTCACAATGCTCTCAATGAGTTCCAATCTAATCTAAATTCTCTCAAAGCTAGAGTAACTGAGACAGAAGATAGAATTAGTGATCTAGAGGACAAACAGATAGAGAGAAAGGATCAGGAGGAAACCTGGAACAAACAGCTTAGAAACCACGAAAACAGAGTCAGGGAAATAAATGATGCCATGAAACGTTCCAACGTCAGAATTATTGGAATCCTTGAAGGAGAGGAGAAAAAAAAAGTCTAGAAGATATAGTGGAACAAGTTCTTCATGAAAATTTTCCGAATCTCGTGAATGGAACCAGCATTCATGTACTAGAGGCCAAACGGTTTCCCCCCAAGATTAGAGATTCTTGAAAGTCCTCGAGACACCTAATAGTAAGAATGAAGAATTATAATTGTAGGCAGAACCTCTTGAAAGCAGCTAGGACAAAGAAGATCCTTACGTACAGAGGAAAGCCCATCAGAATAACGTCAGACCTGTCCACAGAGACCTGGCAAGCCAGAAAGGGCTGGCAAGATATATTCAGGGCACTGAATGAGAAGAACATGCAGCCAAGAATACTTTATCCAGCAAGACTGACATTCAAAATGGGTGGAGAGATAAAGAGTTTCCAAGACCGGCAAGGATTAAAAGACCATGCAATCACAAAGCCAATACTGAAGGAAATATTAAGTGGGCTTCTTTAAAGGAAGAAAAAGCCCAAGAATAGCATTGAACAGAAATAGAGAGACAATCTACAGAAAGAAAGACTTCAAGGTAACACGATGTCAATAAAAATGTATCTATCCATAATCACCCTCAATGTGAATGGCCTAAATGCACCCATAAAATGGCACAGGGTTTCAGACTGGATAAAACGACAGGACCCATCCATATGTTGCCTATAAGAGACCCATTTTGAACCTAAAGATACACCCAGACTGAAAGTGAAGGGATGGAGAAGCATCTTTCATGCCAATGGGCCTCAAAAGAAGGCTGGGGTAGTGATTCTCTTATCAGACAAATTAGATTTTAAACTAAAGACTGTAGTCAGAGATACAGAAGGACACTAAATCATTCTTTTTTTTAAATTTTTTATTTTTTATAAACATATATTTTTATCCCCAGGGATACAGGTCTGTGAATCACCAGGTTTACACACTTCACAGCACTCACCAAAGCACATACCCTCCCCAATGTCCATAATCCCACCCCCTTCTCCCAAACCCCCTCCCCCAGGTAGGAGAAGAATAAATGAAACAAGATGGGATTGGGAGGGAGAC
>NC_081568.1:148702038-148706549 GCF_022355385.1 Mustela nigripes | reverse complement strand
GAGCCCGATGCGGGACTCGATCCCAGGACCCTGAGATCATGACCTGAGCCGAAGGCAGCGGCTTAACCACTGAGCCACCCAGGCGCCCGAAGCTGTTGTTCTTGACCTGAATTGTACTACAAATTCATGGCTGGATACTTTCCTGTGAGGAACAGTGAAGATCTTCGGGTGTTTACAAATGACAAAGATGTTCCCTACAAATGGATGAGAGCAGTATCTAGAATACATTTGTAAGGGGTGTATTCTTCTCTACTTTACCCCCCTGCAAAAAGGAAATGCAAAGACCCTACAGAACACTCTGTCTGTGTAAAGATCCAAGGTGATTTCCTATGCTGGGATGGGCCTGCCCAGTTCTATAACTAGGGATTTTGGTTGTATGAGCTTGTCCCTACAGAGGGGAACATGGCCCGACTCATGTCTAAAGACTGTATCCTTTACACCAACAATTCCCTGTTGTCGTGTATATGTGTGTGTGTTCTATAGGAGTAAATTTCTGCCTTTAAATACTATCTTGGTCATATTGGAGCCAGGATTACCCAACCAACAGAACAAAACAAGTCCCTCCGACTTTATAACCGAACTTCCTCATATTCTGAGGATGTCCAGCACTACTCTCTGTGTGTAGAGGCATTCAGCTGAATACATTTTCAGTGAGATATACCTCTCTCTTCATCATCTCTGACAGTTTTCACACTTCTCTGTCTCATCAGAAATGATTACATCACATTTGTAGTACAAGCATCTCTCCCTAGAAAAAGCCTTTTCTTTGTATAAAGAGCAATGATAACAGAAAACTCTAAAGGACCTCTGGAGCCCTGAGTCCAAGACACAGCTGTATCACCACTAATTGTTGACCTTCTCCAGCATTTAGACCTTCTGTTGCAGGAGTATAATCACACATTCTCCATCACTGCTTTCCTGTGAGCTTCAATGAGAGAGTTTATGTGGAGCTTTCTAGGAAAGAGTTCTGAAAATGTAACTAGTACTAACATACTATATTGGTCACTAGACATTTCTCTTCATACCCTGAATGGCTTGAATGAACTTTGATTCTTATACACAACACATATTTAGCATTTTGACATGGATGTCCAATGGTCTTATCCTACCTGAAGTAACCAAAATGCTCTTGGTCTCCAGCAGAGAAACACCTGTTCTAACCTTCTTCTCAGATTAATTAAGTCCAGGTCTCCCCAGTAGCTCAGGGCACAATACATTCATCTTGAATCCTCTCCTTCCCTCTCACATCCCAACCATCAGAAATTCCTGCTGGCTTTTCCTCCAAATGTATTCACTCACCACTTTTCACTCCTGCGAGGTTCCACCTTACCACACCACTGTTACTGCTTTCCTGGATGATAACAATGGCCCCTAACTGGACTTGCCTCCCCATTCCACCCTTGCTTCCCTGTTAGTCTATTTGCCCCATAGCACTGGAGTGAACTCATCTCTGAAAGGTAAAAGCCAAAATGCTTCAAGACTAAATCCAGACTTTTTGGGGCAGCCTTCCATCACCACCAAGACCTCCTTTCCTTCTGCTGTCTCTGGAATTCCCTTGACTCCTCTAGTTCACTCATCCACCAGCTACCTTTGAGTTCCTCCCATATAATAGGCAGACACCAGCCTCAGGGGCCTTGACATTTGCTTCTGCATCTTCATGGATATGCTCTTCCCAGATATGCTCCACATTGTTCCCTCACATCCTCCTCACATTCTCAGCCAGGACTTACCCAATGCCTAGCTGGAGTTCAAATCCTTCCCTCCCTGTTCCTTCTTGGCTTGTATTTCTCAGAGCACTTAAACCCACCAGGCATACCACATTTAATTTATATGGACATGTCTTCTACTTTACTAATGAAACCTATATTCCTGATGCCACTTTTGTTCATGGCAGGATACCTGGCTCCTAGAAACTTGCCTAACATATATTATGTCCTTAGTAAATATTGTTGAATGGTTATTGTAAAGTGCAAACAACTCAAGAAACTACCTCATCCCACATGCTAATTTCCTGTTCTCTAAATTTATCTCTCTCTGTTTAGTTAATGGCTTCATTGTCTCCCTAGAAACACCATGAAAGAATTTCCCTTGTCTCTACAACATTATTTTGGAGACAAGTTGACTCCATGTGTCCTTTCAGCCCTCTTCTTCCTCCCATTCACTTGCACCTCTTTCTACTCATCCTTTGTCTTTCTGTTTTAGATCATTCTTCCACCCAGGAACAAATCACTGACCCCGCCATCCACAGAAAGTGGAAGAAGAAAGGAAGAATAAATGAGACATTTAGAAAAGAAACAGGGAGAAATAGATCAAAGGAAGAGGACCAGAAGAAAGACTCAGGAGAAACAACACTAGAAAGAGTATGTTCAACCTCTGCCCCTGCCCCCCCGCAAAAGGAAGGAAAACACCCTTGATGGAGGCTGACAATAGGAGGAAGAAGAAATGACCTACAAACAGTAATAGGAAGTGCAAGGAAGAGAGAAGCAGGTTAGAGGGAAAAGGTCCTTACTCACCCTTGAGTGGGTTTCCTGGAGGAAAAAACACTCAGCAGATATCCTGTGGAGGACTTTTTAGCTTCAAAATCATTATCATCCTGAGTTTGCACTTACTGTGTCAGAGGTGACACAGCTCTAGTACCTCAGCTCTGGTCTCCTTCATTAGCACGACCACTCCCACCACTTTGTAACCAAACTGAGCTCTCTAGCTCTAACAGTGTATCTTAGACAAACAGCATCTTTTACTCAGCCAAAAATAGAAGGAGAGAGGGGACCTAATTCAGCAGATGGTAGTAGGCAGATGGGGTATGTGCCAGGATCTATGTTTCTGTGCCCATGCACTGATATCCATTCACCTTCTGTGGGCTGCTCTCAGCTTGGGTTACAGAATTCTTTCCACTGTCCATGCAATACTTAACAATAAACCTGATTGAAGGGAGTAAAGTTGTGGAGTCCTGGGGGAGCCCACAAACTCCAGCCTTTGAACAGGAGCTCCCCAGCTTACAATTAAGGAAACTCAAACAGGGACCTTGGGGACAGAACTGGAAAGAGGGCCAGTGGGGACAGTATGAGCAAACCTGGCCAGGAGAGGGCTATGGGACAGCAAGAGCATAGGAATGGGGGAGGGCAAGTTTCTTGGTTCTCTACCCCTCACCACAGACACATTCCACACTTCCTTGTAACCCTCTGAGTCCTTCACTGGGTCTCCATCTGTGGCTGTCCTAGCAGGCTTCCCCTGCACCATGCAATCCATATCTGTTCTTTATTTGCCCTATGGAGTCAACCTATATCTCTGATACCCTTGATATGTAGAGTACGGGGTAAGTTGTGCATAAATCAAGGTTGGGCCACACTATCTTCACCTCAAGGATTTTATAGTCCAATGGGAAGGAAAGAAGAACACTTTCATTTATGAGTCAGAAGTGACATGGAGCTGGGCGTCATCCTAAATACTCTCAGACATTTCTATGAGCTCAGTGTCCTTTCAGTTTGGTATGGATGGCCCTGTGGTCTAGTTATGCCTGTCCTCCATGTGTAATCTGTAGAAACCCCTTTCACTCTCCAGAGTGTCCAAAGTTGAACAATACATTTCATAGTCACTCTACTTCATGTCCTATAAAGCTAGTCAGTTTTTTCGTTGGCCAATATGTTTGCAATTTACTTGCCAAACAGTTAAGTCACAAACTTATTTGAGAACAGATATTCTTACAACATGGAGCATCCAAATCCGTGAATATGGCATATAGTTTCATTCAGATTCTTCAATTTTTCTTTCTTTTTTTAAAGATTTTTTTTTTTAATTTGACAGAGACACAGTGAGAGAGGGAACACAAGCAGGGGGAGTGGGAGAGGGAGAAACAAGCTTCCCACGGAACAGGGAGCCCAGTGCAGGGCTTGATCCCAGAACCCCGGATCATGACCTGAGCTAAAGGCAGACGCTTAACTGACTAAGCCACTCAAGTGCCCTGAGATTCTTCTATGTTTCTTAGTACGTTTTGTAGCATAAACTCTTTGCACATCTTATATTAGGATTATTTCTGAGTGTATGATGAGTTTTAAGCATTTATTACTTTTAGATGTACATTAATTTCAAATGTACTCAAAAGTAAATAGAAATTTCCTATTATTCCTAGCTTGATGGAGTGATCATGAATGGGTGTTGAATTTTATTAAATGACATTTCTGCATGTCTTGAGATGATCATATTTTCCTCTTTTATACTGTTTATATTTACTGGATTAATCATGCCTTTTAATTTATTTTTTTAATTATTTAAAATCTAGTTAGTTGACATATGGTGTAATATTGGTTTCACGAGTAGAATTTAGTGATTCATCATTTACATGTAACATCCAATGCTCATTGTAACAAGTATTCTCCTCAATAACCCACCCATTTAGCCTATGCCTCACCCTTTCCCTCCTTCAACCTTCAGTTTGTTCTCCGTCATTAAGAGTCTCATGGTAGAAGCGAAAGAAGCATTTCACAAATACAACATCCATTCTTGATTTAAAA
>NC_081568.1:148679468-148699038 GCF_022355385.1 Mustela nigripes | reverse complement strand
TCTGTACCCCCAATGTTTATAGCAGCAATGGCCACGGTTGCCAAACTGTGGAAAGAACCAAGATGCCCTTCAATAGATGAATGGATAAGGAAGATGTGGTCCATATACACTATGGAGTCGTATGCCTCCATCAGAAAGGATGAATACCCACGTTTTGTAGCAACATGGATGGAACTGAAGAGATTATGCTGAGTGAAATAAGTCAAGCAGAGAGAGTCAATTATCATATGGTTTCACCTACTTGTGGAGCATAACAAATAGCATGGAGGACATGGGTAGAGAGAGAAGAGAAGGGAGTTGGGGGAAATTGGAAGGGGAGGTGAACCATGAGAGACTATGGACTCTGAAAAACAATCTGAGGGTTTTGAAGGCGCGGGGTGAGGGGGAGATCAGGGTACCAGGTGGTGGGTATTAGAGAGGGCACAGATTGCATGGAGCACTGGATGTGGTGCAAAAATAATGAATACTGTTATGCTGAAAATAAATAAAAAATATATTTAAAAAAACCACATTGATAATAATACAATAATAGTAGCAGACTTTAACACTCCTCACACTGCAATGGATAGATCATCTAAGCAGAAGGTCAACAGATTATGAGGGCTTTAGATAAAACACTAGACCAGATGAACTTCACAGATATATTCAGAGCATTTCATCCTAAAGCAACAGAATACCCATTCTTCTTGAATGCACACAGAACAAATCCAAAACAGATCACATACTGGGTCACAAATCTGGTCTCAAGTCATACCAAAAGATTGGGATAATTCCTTGCATATTTTCAGACCACACTGTTTTCAAAGTTGAACTCAATCACAAGAGAAAAATTGGAAGGAACACAAATACATGGGGAATAAGAGCACCCTGCTAAAGAATGAGTGGCCAACCAGGATATGAAAGAAGAATTTTTTTAATTCATGAAAGTAAATGAAAATGAAAATACAACTGTTCAAAGATTTGGAATGCAGCAAAGATGGTCGTAAGAGGTAAATTTTATAACAATACAAGACTTTCTCAAGAGACAAGGAAAGTCTCAGATTCACAACCTACCCTCACACCTAATGGAGCTGGATAAAGAACAGCAAATAAAACCTAAATCCATATATTCTGCCTTGTTTACCCTAGAGATATTATTAGAGAAATAATAAAGATTAGAATAGAAATCAATCAATAGAAATGAAATGAACAGTTGAACAGATCAACAAAACTAGAGGCTCATTCTTTGAAAGAATTAATAAGATTGATAAATCCCTAGTCAGACATATCAGAAAGAAAAGAAAGAGGAGACAGATCAAATCATGAATGAAAGAGGAAAGAACACAACCAACACTGAAGAAATACAAGCAATTATAAGAACATATTATGAGCAACTATATGCTAACAAATTAGGAAATCTGGAAGAAATAGATGCATTCCTACAGATGTATAAACTACCAAAACTGAAACAGGAAGAAATAAAAAATCTGAACAGACCCATACCAGCAAAGAAATTGAAGCAATAACCAAAAAATCTCCCAATAAACAGGAGTCAAGGACCAGATGGTCTCCCAGCAGAATTCAGCCAATTAAGGAAGAATTAATACCTATTCTTCTGAAGCTAAAAATAGAAATGGAAGGAAACTCATCCTATGAGGCCAGAATTACTTGATCCCACAACCAAAGACCCCACCAAAAAGGAGAATTACAGACCAATATCCCTCATGAACATGGGTGCCAAAATACTCACCAAGATACTAGTGAATAGGATCCAACAGTACATTAAAAGGATTATTCCTTTAATGACCAAGTGGGATTTATTCCTGGGATGCAAGGGTGGGTCAACATCCACAAATCAATCAATGGATACAACACATTGAAAAGAGAAAGGAGAAGAACGCTATGATCTTCTCAATATATATATATTGAGAAGATCATAATCAAGAAAGGATGCTGTATTATGTCAAATATATATATATATTTGACATAATACAGCATCCTTTCTTGATTTAAACTCTCCATGGTGTAAGGATAGAGGGAACATACCTCAAAATCATAGAAGCCATATATGAAAAGCCCACAGTGAGTATCATTCTCAAAGGGAAAAAACTTTTACCCTAAGAGAGCTTTTTTGTAAGTTTGGGAACACAATATGGATGTCCACTCCCACTGTTACTCAGCAAAGTACTAGAAGTCCTAGCCTCAGCAATCAGACAACAAAAAGAAATAAAAGGCAGCTGAATCCACAAAGAGGAAGTCAATCTCTCACTCTTCACAGATGACATGAGATTCTATGTGGAAAATCCAAGACTCCATCCCCAAATTTCCAGGTCTCATACAGGAATTCAGCAACCAGGCAGGATATAAAATCAATGCAAAGAAATAAGTTGCACTTCTATACACTAACAATGTGACTGAAGAAAAAGAAATTAAGGAATTAATCCCATTTATAATTGCACTGAAACTCATAAGATACTTAGGAAGAAACCTAACCAAGAGGGTAAAGGATTTGTACTCTTAAGAAAGAAACTGAGGAAGATACAAAGAAATAGGAAACCATTCCAAGCTCATAAATTGGAAGAACAAACATTGTCAAAATGTTTATGCTACCCAGATCAATCGCACATTCAAGGTAATCCCTATCAAAATACCATTTTTCACAGAACTAGAACAAACAATCCTGAAATTTGTATGGAACCAGAAAATACCCTGAATCATTAAGGAAATGTTGAAAAAGAAAACCAAACTTATGGCATCACAATACCAGACTTCAAGCTGTATTACAAAGGCGTAATTATCAAGACAGTATGGTACTGGCACAATAGCAGACCATAGATCAATTGAACAGAATAGAGAAATGGAACCTCAACTTTATGTTCAACTAACATTTGACAAAGAAGGAAAGAATATCCAGCGGAAAAAGAACAGTCTTTTCCATAAATTGTGCTAGGAAATTTGGACAACACATGCAAAAGAATGAAACTGGACCATTTTCTTTTTCTTTTTTTTTTTAAGATTTTTTTATTTACTTGACAGTGAGAGAGGGAACACAAGCAGGAAGAGTGGGAGAGGGAGACACAGGCTTCTCACTGAGCAGGGAGCCCAATGTGGGATTTGATCCTAGGACCCAGGGATCACAACTGGAGCTGAAGGTAAGCGCTTAAATATTGAGCCACCCAGGCACCCCAAAACTGGACCATTTTCTTACACCATACAAAAAGATAAATTCAAAATGGATGAAAGACTTCAATGTGATAAAGGAATCCATCAAAATCCTAGAATAAAACACAGGCAGTAGCCTCTTTGACCTCAGCCACAGCAACTTCTTAACAGACACATCTCTAAAGGAAAGAGAAAGAAAAGCACTACTGGGACTTCCTCAAGATAAACAACTTCTCCACAGCAAAGGAACCAGATCTAAAAAGCTAAAAGACAACCTAAATAATGGGAGAAGATATTTCAAATGTCTTAGATAAAGAGAATCCAATATCTATAAAGAACTTAATAAATTCAACACCCATATGTGCTTTGGTGAGTGCTGTGAAGTGTGTAAACCTGGTGATTCACAGACCTGTATCCCTGGGGATAAAAATATATGTTTATAAAAAATAAAAAATTAAAAAAAAATTCAACACCCATAAAGCAAAGAATCCAGTCATGAAATAGTCAGAAGACACGAACAGACATTTATCCAAAGAAGGCATACAACTGGCTAAGGACACATGAAAATTTGCTCCACGGGTTCCCTGGGTGGCTCAGTTGGTTAAGTGTCTGCCTTCAGCTAGGTCATGATCCCAGGGTCCTGGTATCGAACCCCACATCAGGCTCTCTGCTCAGTATGGAGCTTCTTCTCCCTCTCCCTCTACCTCCCATTCCCCTAGCTTATGTGTGCTCTCTCTCTCTGTGTCAAACAAATAAAATCTTTTTAAAATGCTCCACATCACTTGGCATTGGGGAAACACAAATCACAACCACAATGATATACCACCTCACACATGCCAGAATGGCTAAAATGAACAAGACAGGAAACAACAAATGTTGATGAGGATGCAGAGAAAGGGGAACCCTCTTCCACTGTTGACGAGAGTGCAAGCTGGTACAACTGCTCTGGAAAACAGTATGGAGATTCCTCAGGACGTTAAAAATAGAGCTACTCTATGACCCAGCAATCACTCTACTAGGTATTTACACCAAAGATAAAAATATAGTGATCCAAAGGGGTACAGGCACCCCAATATTCATAGCAACAATGTCCACAGTAGCCAAACTGTGGAAAGAGCAGAGATGTCCATCAACAGATGAATGGATAAAGATTTGGTACATATATACAATGGACTATTACTCAGCCATCAGAAAGGATGAACACCTATCATTTACAATGACATGGATGGAACTGGAGATGATTATGCTGCCAGAAATAAGTCAGTTATAGAAAGACAAGTATATATGGTTTCACTCATGTGGAATATAAGGAATAGTGCAGAGGATCATAGGGGAAAGGAATGAAAACTGAATGGGAAGTAATAGAGAGTGAGAAAACCATGAGAGACAATTAACTATAGGAAATAAACAGAGGGTTGTTAGAGGGGAATTTTGTGGGAGGATAGGGTAACTGGATGATGGGCATTAAAGGGGCATGTGATGTGATGACCACTGGTTGTTATACACCACTGATGAACTATTGAACTCTACTTCTGAAGCTAATGATGTTCTATATGTTGGCTAATTGAATTAAAATAAATAAAATAAAACTCTTTGCAGTGTAGGGATAGAAGGAATATACCTCAACATCATAAAAGCCATATATGAAGGACCCACAGTGAATATCATTTTCAATGGGGAAAAACTGAGAACTTTTCCCCTAAGGTCAGGAACATGTCAGGGATGTCCACTTTCACCACTGTTGTTCAACATACTACTAGAAATCCTAGCCTCAGCAGTCAAACAACAAAAAGAAATAAAATACATCCAAATCATCAAGGAAGAAGTCGAAAACTTCCACTCTTCACAGATGACATGATACTCTATGTAGAAAACCCAAAAGACTCCACCCAAAAATTCCTGGAACATATCGGGGGGGGGGGCAGCCAGAGAGAAAAAAAAGAAACCATGAGGGACTTTTTTCCCTTTATTTATACTTTAGTTATCATACAGTGCAATATTGATTTCTGGGGTACTATTCAGTGATTCATCACTTACATACAACACTCAGTGCTCATCACAAGTACCCTCTTTAATACTCATCACCCATCTAGCCCATCCTCCACCCATCTCCCTCCATCAACCATCAGTTTGATCTCTATCTTTGAGAATCTCTTATGGTTTGCTTCTCTTTCCCTTTCCCCCCACACCCCTGTGTTAATGTGTTTTCTTTCTGAAATTCCACACATGAATGAGATCATATGGTATTTCTTTTTCTCTGACTGACTTATTTTACTTAGCATAATGCACTCTAACTCATCCATGTCATTGTAAATGGCAAGATTTCATTCTTTTTGATGGTTGAGTAATATCCCATTGTACGTATACACTACTTCTTCTGTATCCATTCATATCAGTCAAGAGACTTTTGGGCTCAATCCACAGTTTGGTTATTGTTGATAATGATGCTATAAAAATCAGGGTGCATGTATCCCTTCAAATCAGTTTTTTTGTATCCTTTGTGTAAATACCTAGTAATGTAATTGCTGGGTTGTAGGGTAGTTCTATTTTTAACTTTTCAAGGATCTCCATACTCTTGTCGAAACTAGCTGCACCAGTTTCCATTCTTTTCTCCACATCTTTGCCAACACTTGTTGTTTCCTGTATTTAATTTTAGCCATTCTGCAGGTGAGAGGTGGAATTTCATCATTGTTTTGACTTGTATTTCCCTGATGATAGTAATGTTGAGCATCTTTTTATGTTCTTGTTAGCCATCTGGATAATTTCTTTAGAGAAATGTCTGTTCATTTCTTTTGCCCATTTCTTAACTGGATTATTTGTTTTTGGGTATCAAGCTCATAAGTTCTTTATAGATTTTGTATACTACCCTTTATCAGATACATCCTTTGAAAATATTTTCTCCCATTCCATAGGCTGCTTTTTAGTTTTGTTGTTTCCACACTGTGCAGAGCTTTTTCTTATTTTCAGTTAGTCAACATATAGTACATCATTAATTTTTGATGTAGGGTTCAATGATTCATTCATTGAGTAAAACACCCAGTGTTTATTACAACACATATGCAGAAGCTCTTTATTTTGATGATGTCCCTAGAGGTAATTTTGCTTTTGTTTCCCTTGTCTGAAATGACATGTTTAGTAAGAAGCTGCTACAGCTGAGGTCAAAGAGGTTGCTGGCTTTGTTATCCTTTAGGATTTTGATGGATTCCCATCTCACATTTAGGTCTTTCATCCATTTTGAATTTATTTTTGTGTATTGTGTAAGAAAGTGGTCCAGTTTCATTCTTCTGCATGTGGCTATCCAATTTTTCCAGCACCATTTGTTGAAGAGACTGTCTTTTTCGGAGGATATTCTTTCCTGCTTTATTGAAGATTACTTGATCATACCTAGAATGAATAAGCAACCAATAAAGTGACCAATATACAGAAGCCTTCACTGTCTCAGTTACTTCTTTGAAGATGTACCTTTCTGTATTCACTAATACATGTTGACAAAGCTTTCTGTTTGCAGCATTATTTGTAACTGTGAAAATTTGGAAAGTACAAAGACATAGAATGTTTGTTAAATAAACTGTGCCTTTAAAAAAAAAAAGATTAGTTGGCCATAGAATTGAGGGTCCACTTCTGGGTTCTATATTCTGCTCTGTTGATCTGTGTGTCTTGGTTTTGTGCCAGTACCATACTCTCTTTTTTTTTATTTAATATAATTTTTTATTTTTTATAAACATATATTTTTATCCCCAGGGGTACAGGTCTGTGAATCACCAGGTTTACACACTTCACAGCACTCACCAAAGCACATACCCTCCCCAATGTCCATAGTACCACCCCCTTCTCCCAAACCCCCTCCCCCCAGCAACCCTCAGTTTGTTTTGTGAGATTAAGAGTCACTTATGGTTTGTCTCCCTCCCAATCCCATCTTCTTTCATTTATTCTTCTCGTACCCACTTAAGCCCCCATGTTGCAACACCACTTCCTCATATCAGGGAGATCATATGATAGTTGTCTTTCTCCGCCTGACTTATTTCGCTAAGCATGATACGCTCTAGTTCCATCCATGTTGTCGCAAATGGCAAGATTTCATTTCTTTTGATGGCTGCATAGTATTCCATTGTGTATATATACTCTCTTGATGACTACAGCTTTGTAATATACTTTGAAGTCCAGAATTGTGACGCCCCCAGCTTTGTTTTTCTTTTTCAGGAACACTTTGATTATTTAAGGTCTTTTGGATTCCGTATAAATTTTAGGATTGTTGGTGAATTGCTGGTGATATTTTGATAGGGATTGCATTGAATATGTAGATTGCTCTGGGTAGCATAGACATTTTAACAGTATTTATTCTTCCAACCTATTGAGCATGGAATGTTTTTCCAATTCTTTGAGTCTTTCTCAGTTTCTTTCTTAAGTTGTTCTATTGTTTTCAGAGTACAGATCTTTCACCTCTTTGGTTAGGTACATCCTAGGTATCTTGTTATTTTTGACACAATTGGAAATGGGATCTATTCCTTGGTTTCTTTTTCTGTGGCTTCATTGTCGATATATAGAAATGTAACAGATTTCTCTACATTTATTTTGTCTCCTGCAGCTTTGCTGAATTCATAAGTTTTACCAATTTTTTATGGAGTTTTTCAGGTTTTCTACATATATTATCATGTCATCTGCAAATAGTGTTTGACCTCTTCTTTGCTGATTTGGATGCCTTTTATTTCTTTGTGTTGTCTGATTGCTAAGGCTAATGCTTTCAATACTATGTTAAATAGTCATGGTGAGAGTGGACATTCTTATCTTGCTCCTGACCATAGGGTAAACCATCTCAGTTCCACACTGAGGATGATATTAGCTGTGGGTCTTTATGATGCTGTACCAACTTTGCTGAGGGCTTTTAAATCAAGAATGGATGTTGTATTTGTGAAATGCTTCTTTCGCTTCTACCATGAGACTCTTAATGATGGAGAACAAATTGAAGGTTGAAGGAGGGAAAGGGTGAGGCATAGGCTAAATGGGTGGGTTATTGAGGAGAATACTTGTTACAATGAGCATTGGATGTTACATGTAAATGATGAATCACTAAATTCTACTCGTGAAACCAATATTACACCATATGTCAACTAACTAGATTTTAAATAATTAAAAAAATAAATTAAAAGGCATGATTAATCCAGTAAATATAAACAGTATAAAAGAGGAAAATATGATCATCTCAAGACATGCAGAAATGTCATTTAATAAAATTCAACACCCATTCATGATCACTCCATCAAGCTAGGAATAATAGGAAATTTCTATTTACTTTTGAGTACATTTGAAATTAATGTACATCTAAAAGTAATAAATGCTTAAAACTCATCATACACTCAGAAATAATCCTAATATAAGATGTGCAAAGAGTTTATGCTACAAAACGTACTAAGAAACATAGAAGAATCTCAGGGCACTTGAGTGGCTTAGTCAGTTAAGCGTCTGCCTTTAGCTCAGGTCATGATCCGGGGTTCTGGGATCAAGCCCTGCACTGGGCTCCCTGTTCCGTGGGAAGCTTGTTTCTCCCTCTCCCACTCCCCCTGCTTGTGTTCCCTCTCTCACTGTGTCTCTGTCAAATTAAAAAAAAAAATCTTTAAAAAAAGAAAGAAAAATTGAAGAATCTGAATGAAACTATATGCCATATTCACGGATTTGGATGCTCCATGTTGTAAGAATATCTGTTCTCAAATAAGTTTGTGACTTAACTGTTTGGCAAGTAAATTGCAAACATATTGGCCAACGAAAAAACTGACTAGCTTTATAGGACATGAAGTAGAGTGACTATGAAATGTATTGTTCAACTTTGGACACTCTGGAGAGTGAAAGGGGTTTCTACAGATTACACATGGAGGACAGGCATAACTAGACCACAGGGCCATCCATACCAAACTGAAAGGACACTGAGCTCATAGAAATGTCTGAGAGTATTTAGGATGACGCCCAGCTCCATGTCACTTCTGACTCATAAATGAAAGTGTTCTTCTTTCCTTCCCATTGGACTATAAAATCCTTGAGGTGAAGATAGTGTGGCCCAACCTTGATTTATGCACAACTTACCCCGTACTCTACATATCAAGGGTATCAGAGATATAGGTTGACTCCATAGGGCAAATAAAGAACAGATATGGATTGCATGGTGCAGGGGAAGCCTGCTAGGACAGCCACAGATGGAGACCCAGTGAAGGACTCAGAGGGTTACAAGGAAGTGTGGAATGTGTCTGTGGTGAGGGGTAGAGAACCAAGAAACTTGCCCTCCCCCATTCCTATGCTCTTGCTGTCCCATAGCCCTCTCCTGGCCAGGTTTGCTCATACTGTCCCCACTGGCCCTCTTTCCAGTTCTGTCCCCAAGGTCCCTGTTTGAGTTTCCTTAATTGTAAGCTGGGGAGCTCCTGTTCAAAGGCTGGAGTTTGTGGGCTCCCCCAGGACTCCACAACTTTACTCCCTTCAATCAGGTTTATTGTTAAGTATTGCATGGACAGTGGAAAGAATTCTGTAACCCAAGCTGAGAGCAGCCCACAGAAGGTGAATGGATATCAGTGCATGGGCACAGAAACATAGATCCTGGCACATACCCCATCTGCCTACTACCATCTGCTGAATTAGGTCCCCTCTCTCCTTCTATTTTTGGCTGAGTAAAAGATGCTGTTTGTCTAAGATACACTGTTAGAGCTAGAGAGCTCAGTTTGGTTACAAAGTGGTGGGAGTGGTCGTGCTAATGAAGGAGACCAGAGCTGAGGTACTAGAGCTGTGTCACCTCTGACACAGTAAGTGCAAACTCAGGATGATAATGATTTTGAAGCTAAAAAGTCCTCCACAGGATATCTGCTGAGTGTTTTTTCCTCCAGGAAACCCACTCAAGGGTGAGTAAGGACCTTTTCCCTCTAACCTGCTTCTCTCTTCCTTGCACTTCCTATTACTGTTTGTAGGTCATTTCTTCTTCCTCCTATTGTCAGCCTCCATCAAGGGTGTTTTCCTTCCTTTTGCGGGGGGGCAGGGGCAGAGGTTGAACATACTCTTTCTAGTGTTGTTTCTCCTGAGTCTTTCTTCTGGTCCTCTTCCTTTGATCTATTTCTCCCTGTTTCTTTTCTAAATGTCTCATTTATTCTTCCTTTCTTCTTCCACTTTCTGTGGATGGCGGGGTCAGTGATTTGTTCCTGGGTGGAAGAATGATCTAAAACAGAAAGACAAAGGATGAGTAGAAAGAGGTGCAAGTGAATGGGAGGAAGAAGAGGGCTGAAAGGACACATGGAGTCAACTTGTCTCCAAAATAATGTTGTAGAGACAAGGGAAATTCTTTCATGGTGTTTCTAGGGAGACAATGAAGCCATTAACTAAACAGAGAGAGATAAATTTAGAGAACAGGAAATTAGCATGTGGGATGAGGTAGTTTCTTGAGTTGTTTGCACTTTACAATAACCATTCAACAATATTTACTAAGGACATAATATATGTTAGGCAAGTTTCTAGGAGCCAGGTATCCTGCCATGAACAAAAGTGGCATCAGGAATATAGGTTTCATTAGTAAAGTAGAAGACATGTCCATATAAATTAAATGTGGTATGCCTGGTGGGTTTAAGTGCTCTGAGAAATACAAGCCAAGAAGGAACAGGGAGGGAAGGATTTGAACTCCAGCTAGGCATTGGGTAAGTCCTGGCTGAGAATGTGAGGAGGATGTGAGGGAACAATGTGGAGCATATCTGGGAAGAGCATATCCATGAAGATGCAGAAGCAAATGTCAAGGCCCCTGAGGCTGGTGTCTGCCTATTATATGGGAGGAACTCAAAGGTAGCTGGTGGATGAGTGAACTAGAGGAGTCAAGGGAATTCCAGAGACAGCAGAAGGAAAGGAGGTCTTGGTGGTGATGGAAGGCTGCCCCAAAAAGTCTGGATTTAGTCTTGAAGCATTTTGGCTTTTACCTTTCAGAGATGAGTTCACTCCAGTGCTATGGGGCAAATAGACTAACAGGGAAGCAAGGGTGGAATGGGGAGGCAAGTCCAGTTAGGGGCCATTGTTATCATCCAGGAAAGCAGTAACAGTGGTGTGGTAAGGTGGAACCTCGCAGGAGTGAAAAGTGGTGAGTGAATACATTTGGAGGAAAAGCCAGCAGGAATTTCTGATGGTTGGGATGTGAGAGGGAAGGAGAGGATTCAAGATGAATGTATTGTGCCCTGAGCTACTGGGGAGACCTGGACTTAATTAATCTGAGAAGAAGGTTAGAACAGGTGTTTCTCTGCTGGAGACCAAGAGCATTTTGGTTACTTCAGGTAGGATAAGACCATTGGACATCCATGTCAAAATGCTAAATATGTGTTGTGTATAAGAATCAAAGTTCATTCAAGCCATTCAGGGTATGAAGAGAAATGTCTAGTGACCAATATAGTATGTTAGTACTAGTTACATTTTCAGAACTCTTTCCTAGAAAGCTCCACATAAACTCTCTCATTGAAGCTCACAGGAAAGCAGTGATGGAGAATGTGTGATTATACTCCTGCAACAGAAGGTCTAAATGCTGGAGAAGGTCAACAATTAGTGGTGATACAGCTGTGTCTTGGACTCAGGGCTCCAGAGGTCCTTTAGAGTTTTCTGTTATCATTGCTCTTTATACAAAGAAAAGGCTTTTTCTAGGGAGAGATGCTTGTACTACAAATGTGATGTAATCATTTCTGATGAGACAGAGAAGTGTGAAAACTGTCAGAGATGATGAAGAGAGAGGTATATCTCACTGAAAATGTATTCAGCTGAATGCCTCTACACACAGAGAGTAGTGCTGGACATCCTCAGAATATGAGGAAGTTCGGTTATAAAGTCGGAGGGACTTGTTTTGTTCTGTTGGTTGGGTAATCCTGGCTCCAATATGACCAAGATAGTATTTAAAGGCAGAAATTTACTCCTATAGAACACACACACATATACACGACAACAGGGAATTGTTGGTGTAAAGGATACAGTCTTTAGACATGAGTCGGGCCATGTTCCCCTCTGTAGGGACAAGCTCATACAACCAAAATCCCTAGTTATAGAACTGGGCAGGCCCATCCCAGCATAGGAAATCACCTTGGATCTTTACACAGACAGAGTGTTCTGTAGGGTCTTTGCATTTCCTTTTTGCAGGGGGGTAAAGTAGAGAAGAATACACCCCTTACAAATGTATTCTAGATACTGCTCTCATCCATTTGTAGGGAACATCTTTGTCATTTGTAAACACCCGAAGATCTTCACTGTTCCTCACAGGAAAGTATCCAGCCATGAATTTGTAGTACAATTCAGGTCAAGAACAACAGCTTCGGGCGCCTGGGTGGCTCAGTGGTTAAGCCGCTGCCTTCGGCTCAGGTCATGATCTCAGGGTCCTGGGATCGAGTCCCGCATCGGGCTCTCTGCTCAGCAGGGAGCCTGCTTCCTCCTCTCTATCTCTCTCTGCTTGCCTCTCTGCCTACTTGTGATTTCTCTCTGTCAAATAAATAAATAAAAAATCTTTAAAAAAAAAAAAAAAAAAAAGAACAACAGCTTCTGCAATGAAAGAATCCAGGCTTTCTACTTTCAGAACTTGGAGGTTGCAGCTGCATATTACTTCATCTGGTTATTTTATTAAGTCAACGCACACATATATAAGAACATGGGAGGCTTTGCAGAGAAGTTCTCAATGACACTTGGTAAAGGTCTGAAGGGAGGGTGAGCCATGAAGATAGCTGGAGGAGGAATACTCCATGAAAAGGGAAGTCAAATGTCCTAAGGTAAGAGTGTGTCTTGCTTGATGCAGGAAATAATAAAGAGGTTCTGGTAGCAAAAGCAATCTGAGTAAGGGGACAGGGTCAGAGCCCATGGGGGTAGGTTACATAGGACTTGGGGGCCTTGCAAGGGTTTGGCCTAGATCTGTGTTGGGAGCCAATGGCCTATCTTGAGCCCAAGAGTAACACTATCTGACTTGCATTTCATATGGTTTAACTCCCCAGCTGCTGAGTAGAGAAGCAAGGAAAACCACTCAGGAGGCTGCTGTGAACCCAAGGAGCACATTCTCAGGCCAAACAAATGAGATGTAGAAAACCAGAGGGGGATTACTTGGGACGCCCTTCAATGGCAGAAGCAGGTTTGAGCTGAGATACAGCATTTGACAAGAGGAGTTTGGAGGAAGATATGCTAGGTGACTGGAACAGTGTGAGAAAAACTAAAAGAGGCAAACAGAAGTCATATTTGGCAATCTGCAAGTGTCTGTTGAGGTGGAATTCAGTATTTATTTAGAAGGATTTGGGGATGAAAAGCTGGAGAGGGAGAGCAGGGCCATACCTGGACTTCAATTAGGTTAAAGGTGAAGCTCTGCTCTCAGTCTTGAGTAGTGACATGGCCTACAGAGGGGTGCTCAGGGAGGTTCCTACAATTTGCAATGCACCAGGAGGTCCTTGGGTCATGCCCATTGCATGAATGCTGGCAAAACAAAGATGCTCCAAATACAGTGGTGACAAGGGATGAAAATAGAGTTCCAGTTGTAAGAAGCAAGAGCCTCCACTAAGGGCAAATCAACAGGACTGTGAGAGTGTTGGATGTGATGCACATAGGGTATTCAGCATGGATCATTTTGAGCTTGAATCATTGGGAAACTAAAACATCATATTAAAGATATAAGATGACAATAGTAGACATTACTTTTCTAACAAACGCAGGTGAACATTAATGCTTCGTTATTTTTTTCGGATGTGAACAAGAAATGCAATTGTATCAATTCTTCAGAGAATTGGAAGTTTGAGGCAGTGGCTCAGGCTTGACTCAGTCTTGGGAGGGGTGTCTGAGATCCAAAAATTTTGGTGTCATTTAGAGACAGAGAGGCAGATGGATTCTCTTTCTCCTCCTCCTCAGCCTTATGGTAATCCTTCCCAAGTCTTTCCTTGATTTCAAAAGTCGGAAATGTGATTGTAATTTTCATCTAGCTTCAGGAATGCCATTTAAACTAATCAATTTGTAAGACAGGAACTTATCATGAGAGATCAAATATTCATTTGTGATATGAGTTGTATCTTACAAGAAACCACAACTGCACTAAAGGATCTCCAAGAGTTAAGAGTCTAGGCCATAAATCAGAAGGCTGCGCAGTGAGCCAAGAATTAAATAAAGGAAATTGAAATTTCCTAACTGAGAATTTCTCCAAGATAAGGTAGCTTGACCCTTTAAGACTATTTTTTGCCCAGAAACAGCCTGGTAACAGTGAGTTTGCAGAACTTGGGTTCCAAAGCTCCCTTCTCAAGTATTGGTCCTGTGTTTACCAGCCATGTAACCTTTGGCACCCCAGCCAACCCTTCAGAACCTTTTTCCTCATCTGTAGAAGAGGGTCTATTTAATAATATCACTGTATCTTCATTGCAGGTTCCTACAATGAGATCAAATAAAAAATGGATAAAAGTACTGTGGAATGCAAGAGTTTGATTTATTTTTTACTGATTGTAGATTGTTTGTCACTAGAACCAGGCAGAGAGCCCTATCATTTCTCAGCAGATGAGAGACAGACTCACAAACTCAACATGTTTGATTCATTGTTTCTAGGCAACTTGCAAATCACCATCTTTTATTTCCAGTATCTTTCATATATGACAAGATCACTTTTTAAAATAATTATAGTTCAGTTTAATTATATCAATAATCAAGATTTGAGATAGAACATGGAAAGATATGGTAGACAGCCTCCAAGATGGTCTCATTTGTCCCCTTTCCCAGTATCCATGCCCTTGTGCCCTCTTTCCAGTGAGTATGGGCTGGATTTGGTGATTCATTCCTAAAGAATAGAATTCAGCTGAACTCATGGGATATCACTTCCAATACTACATTTTAAGACTCTGATTTCTATCTAGGGTGCTTTTGCTCTCACTATCTCCAGGATCACTTCACCAGGGAGAAGTCAGTTGCCATGCTATGAGGCAGCCCAGGGAAGAGGGAGCAGGCCTACCTATAGTCACATGAGTGATCTTGCTAGTGGAATCTCCTCCAGCCCAGCCTTGAGAGGACTGCAGCTTTTTTTGACAGCTTCATGGTAACCTTCTGAGGGACCTTATGCCAGAGACACCTAGCTAAGCTTCACCTACATTTCTGGCCCACGGAAACTGTAAGATAATAAAAAATTGCCATTTTATTTTAAATGCTAACTTTTGGAGCTATCTGTTACACAGTTAATAGCTAATTACATGAGCAAATCAACAGCTAATGCAAGTTTAAGGGCAAAGACCACACTGTTGTGCCACTTGCAGAACCATGGAAATACCTGGTACTGCAGCCCTGAATGGATAAAAGGACAGGTGAAATTAGGAGGAGGCTGATAAGAGAGAGAAAAAGGAGAAGCCTAAAAACTGGAAATACCTTTCAGAGTGAAGACAAGTTTCAATAGGGTGAGAGAGTGAGGACAACAATCAAAGAAAAAGTTGTGTCAGAATAGTATGATGTTTTCCATTTAATTGTTTATAATCATTTATTCTTTTATTTTCCTTGGGTTCAGATTCTGTGACTATCCTCAAGGGAGTTTTAATATGCATGACTTTTTAAATATGCATGACTTTTATTGCCTAATTTGGCTTTTGTTCATGTAAAATCAGGTCATGTCACCTTATTATATTCCTTTTGTAAGATATTTATAAGAATTGATGACCAAACATCCTGAGAAACCCCTTTTAATTGACATGATCCAATAACTTAATTCAAACTTTTATGAGGCAGTGAGTAAATGGTTCAGAGAGTCATGTGCAAGAAAGTGGTTAGAAATATTTTATAAGGCTCTTTGAGGGGCACCTGGGTGGCTCAGTGGGTTAAGGCTCTTTGTTGTCTACTAAAAGTAATTTAGTAAGTAGATATTAACTGTTTACCAGTCAGCTTTTACTGAAGCCTAATCCTGGGATTATTTTTGAAGTTTCAGCACAATTGAAGACTTCACTGTTCTTAATAAGTTTGGGCACCAAACTGTTGCTTTTCCACATTGGTCCTGTGAATTTCCTGTCACCCCCAATATAATTGACAATAATGCCATCTAATTATAACTATTCCCTCTCATGTGAGGCACTGAAGATACTTCTTTTATCGATACTATAAATATATCAGAACGGCTAGTATGAAAACACTCTTAGAACATAAAGAAACATGGGTTAAAGAGCGACTCATGATTCAAACACATCCTTTTCCATTACACATATTAATGGTCTGATGGGCTGAGAAGGTATAGCTCTGTTTAAGATAGTTTACCGAATCTGTGTGATATCATAAAAGACTCAATATCATATAATAAAGCCAAAACTTTGCTTGCATAAAGGTCCTATATGATAATCTCTTCCAGGTAAGGATATACACAAATAGATAATTGGTCCATTCTATAAGCTAGGATGACTCCTATTGCTGTTAGATGGGAATATAAAGGAGTATCTCTTCCATGTCCCAAAGTTGATATTGTTGAGGTCTCAAAGTTGATATTGTTGAGTTACAAACAAAACAACTGGCTGAAGATGTAGAATGCAGAGGTAATAAAGAAATGTCAGTCGATCCATTATTTTTTGTTCACAGTCACAGGTAACCAGAAACATCAACTAAGCCATGGAGATACAGTCGAATCAATCATCCACAGATGACTTCATCCTCTTGGGCATTTTTTCTCACAGTCCAACTGACCTTGTCCTCTTCTCTCTAGTTATGGTGGTCTTCACAGTGGCCCTCTGTGGGAATGTTCTCCTCCTCTTCCTCATCTACATAGATCCTCGACTTCATACACCCATGTACTTCTTCCTCAGTCAGCTCTCCCTCATGGACCTCATGTTGGTCTGTACCAATGTGCCAAAGATGGTAGTCAACTTCCTATCTGGCAGGAAGTCCATCTCTTTTGTGGGTTGTGGCATACAAATTGGCCTCTTTGTCTGTCTTGTGGGGTCTGAAGGGCTCTTGCTGGGACTCATGGCTTATGACCGCTATGTGGCCATTAGCCACCCACTTCACTATCCTGTCCTCATGAATCAGAGGGTCTGCCTCCAGATTGTTGGGAGCTCCTGGGCCTTCGGGATAATAGATGGTGTGATCCAGATGGTGGTAGTAATGACCTTCCCCTACTGTGGCTGGAGGGAAGTGAACCACTTCTTTTGTGAGATGCTATCCTTGTTGAAACTGGCCTGTATAGACACATCCATTTTTGAGAACGTTATATATGCTTGCTGTGTCTTCATGCTGTTTCTTCCCTTCTCCATCATCGTTGCCTCCTATGCTCGTATCCTGAGGGCTGTGCTCCGCATGCGCTCTGCTCAGGCTGGCAAAAAGGCCCTGGCCACCTGTTCTTCCCATCTGACAGCTGTCTCCCTCTTCTACGGGGCAGCCATGTTCATCTACCTGAGGCCTCGGCACTACCGGGCTCCCAGCCATGACAAGGTGGTCTCTATCTTCTACACAGTCCTTACACCTATGCTCAACCCCTTCATTTATAGCTTGAGAAACCGGGAGGTGATGGGGGCCCTGAGAAAGGGGTTGGACCATTGCAGGATTGGCAGTCAGCACTGAAGGACCAGGACATCCTGTGCCTGGCAATGCCATCCCCTGATTCTGTGACTTTGAGTAAATAATCTCTGTGTGAGGCTCTGTTTCCTCACTGTTAATGATGATCATAATACCTGCAAGCTTTTTTTAAATCCTAAACCCTCTCTGTGTGTAGTGAAAAAACAGCTTTTTTTTAAAGATTTTATTTATTTATTTGACAGACAGAGACCACAAGTAGGCAGAGAGAGGAGGAAGCAGGCTCCCCGCTGAGCAGAGAGCCTGATGCAGAGCTTGATGCCAGGACCCTGAGATCAGGACCCGAGCCTAAGGCAGAGGCTCTAACCCACTGAGCCACCCAGGTGCCCCCAAAACAGCTTTTTTATTTTTACCCAATATTTAGTGAGCTAATTCATTTGTAAAATGCATTACATTGGAATGTAGGACTTTGTAAACCCAAGCACGTGCAGAAGTAAGGCATTGGGATTATTGTCCCTTATTGTTTATTTTTTTTGTCCCTTATTGTTTAAATCTAGAATTATTTCTAATATAAGAGAATGCCCTGAATTTGACTTCCTTACTCTTATTGCGATTCTCTACCATTGACTCAGAACTTACTATGTGCCGGAAACATACAATATTCCATATGTGTATGTATAGATATCATTTCTCTGATTTTTTAAAGGTCTCACACTAGTTTCTTAGATGAAACTGGATGAAATCATCATACAGATGATGAAAAATAAGCTTATAAAATTCTCTTTAGAGAGTGCTCACCTTTCATGCTCTGTAAGTAGGAACTTTTTTTTTAAATATATAAGTGGGGTTTTTTTGACCTTTTAAGTTTTTATTTTTAACTCCAGTTAGTTAATATATAGTGTTATATTCATTTCAGGTGAGTATAGTAACTCAACACTTCCATGTATCATCCGTGCTCATCATAAGTGCACTCTTTAATCCCCATCACCTATGTCACCTATCCACCCAGTAACCATCGGTTTGTTCTCCATAGTTAAGAGTCTGTTGCTTGCTTTGTCTTTCTCTTTTTTTCCCTTTGCCTTTTGGTTTCTTATATGATCCATATATGAGTGAAATCATACAGCATTTGTCATTCTCTGACTTATTTCACTTAGCATCATACTCCCTTTCTCTATCCATGTTCTTTGCAAATGCAAGCTGTCATTCTTTTTGTGGCTAAATAGTATTTCATTTACACATACCACATCTTTATCCATTCATATATCTATGGATACTTGGGCTGCTTCCATAACTTGGCTGTTATAGAAAATGCTGCTATACATATTAGAGTGTGTGCATCCCCTTGAATTAGTGTTTTTTTATTCTTTGGGTAAATAGTATTGTGATTGCTGGATCATAGGTTACTTCTGTTTTTAACTTTTTTTAAGATCTTATCCATTTATCTGAGAGATAGAGACAGTGAGAGAGAACATGAGCGGGGAACAGAGCAAGAGGGAGAAGCAGAGTCCCTGCTGAGCAGGGAGCCTGTTGCAGTGCTCAACCTCAGGACCCTGGGATCATGACCTGAGCTGAAGGCAGACACTTAACCAACTGAGCCACCCAGGTGCCCTTATTTTTAAATTTTCAAGGAACCTCTATACTGATTTCCAGAGTAGCTACACTAGTTTGCATTCCCATCGACAGTGTACAAATGTTGCTTTTTCTCCACATCTTCATCAATACCTGTTGTTCCTGTGCTGTTGATTTTAGCCATTCTGACAGGTGCAAGGTGACATCCCATTGTAGTTTTGATTTGTATGTCTCTAGTGGTAAGTGGTGATGAATGTCTTTTCATGTGTTTGTTGTCCATCTTCATGTCTTCTTTGGAGAAATGTCTGTTCATGTTTCCTACCCATTTTTTTTAATTTTTATTTATTTATTTATTTATTTTTATGTGAACTTTTCCATCTTTTTTTTT
>NC_081568.1:148657334-148679368 GCF_022355385.1 Mustela nigripes | reverse complement strand
GGTAGGAGAAGAATAAATGAAACAAGATGGGATTGGGAGGGAGATAACCATAAGTGACTCTTAATCTCACAAAACAAACTGAGGGTTGCTGGGGGGAGGGGGGTTGGGAGAAGGGGGTGGGATTATGGAAATTGGGGAGGGTATGTGCTTTGGTGAGTGCTGTGAAGTGTGTAAACCTGGTGATTCACAGACCTGCACCCCTGGGAATAAAAATATATGTTTATAAAAAATTAAAAATTTTTTAAAAAAAGCTTCTGCACAGCAAAGGAAACAGTCAACAAAACAAAGAGGCAATCCACGGAATGGAAAAGATATTCTCAAATGACACTACAGACAAAGGGCTGATATCCAAGGTCTATAAAGAACTTCTCAAACTCAACACTGAAAAAAAACAGATAAGTCAAAAAATGGGCAGAAGACATGAACAAACTCTTCTCCAATGAAGACATACAAATGGCTAGCAGGCCCATGAAAAAATGTTCATCATCATTAGCCATCAGGGAAATTCAAATCAAAACGGCATTGAGATACCACCTTACACCAGTTAGAGTAGCCAAAATTAACAAGACAGTAAACAACAAGTGTTGGAGAGGATGTGGAGAAAAGGAAACCCTCTTACACTGTTGGTGGGAATGCAAGTTGGTGCAGCCACTTTGGAAAACAGTTTGGAGATTCCTTAAGAAATTAAAAATAGAGCTTCCCTATGACCCAGCAATTGCACTACTGGGTATTTACCCCAAAGATACAGATGTAGTGAAAAGAAGGGCCATCTGTACCCCATGTTTATAGCAGCAATGACCACAATCACCAAACTGTGGAAATAACCAAGATGTCTTTCAACAGATGAACAGATGAAGATACAGTCCATATATACAATGGAATATTATGCCTCTATTAGAAAGGTTGAATACCCAAATTTTGTATCAGCATGGATGGGACTGGAGATTATGCTAAGTGAAATAAGTCAAGCAGAGAGAGTCAAGTATCATATGGTTTCACTTACTTGTGGAGCATAAGGAATAACATGGAGGACATTAGGAGAAGGAAATGAAAAGTGAATTGGGAGAAATCAGAGGGGGAGATGACCCATGAGAGACTGTGGACTCTGAGAAACAAACTGAGGGTTTTGGAGGGGAAAGGATGGGGGGTTGGGTGAGTCTAGTGGTGCGTATTAAGGAGGGCACATATTGCATGGAGCACTGGGTGTGGTACATAAATTATGAATCTGGGAAAAATGAAAAAATAAAATTTAATTAAAAAAAAAAAAAAAGAAAATACAGGGCACCTGGGTGGCTCAGTGGGTTAAGCCGCTGCCTTCGGCTCAGGTCATGATCTCAGGGTCCTGGGATTGAGTCCCGCATCAGGCTCTCTGCTCAGCAGGGAGCCTGCTTTCTCCTCTCTCTCTCTCTGCCTTCATCTGCCTACTTGTGATCTCTCTCTGTAAAATAAATAAATAAAATCTTTAAAAAAAAAAAGAAAATACAACAGTCCATGTCCTTTGAGATGCAGCAAAAGTGGTCATAACAGAGAAGTATATAGCAATACAGGCATATTTCAAAAAGCAAGAAAACTCTCAAATAAAAACCCAAACTTAAACGTAAAGGAGCTAAGAAAAGAACAACAAAGCCTAAAACCAACAGAAGGACTGAAATAATAAAGATTACAACAGAAAAATAAATGATACAAAACAAAACAAAAAAGTAGAATGGATCAATGAAGGCGCCTGGGTGGCTCAGTGGGTTAAAGCCTCTGATTTGGCTCAGGTCATGGTCCCAAGGTCCTGGGATCAACATCTGGCTCTCTGCTCATCAGGGAGCCTGCTTCCCTCTCTCTCTGCCTGCCTCTCTGCCTACTTGTGGTCTCTGTCTATCAAATAAATAAATAAAATCTTAAAGAATAAAAAGAATGGATCAATGAAACCAGAAGCTGGATATTTGAAAAAATTAATAAAATTTATAAACCTCTAGCCAGACTTATCAGAAAGAAAAGAGAAAGGAACCAAATGAGAGAAGAGAAGAGAGAAGAGAAATAACATCCATTACCAAAGAAATGCAAACAATTAAAAGAGAAGATTATGAAAAACTATATGCCAACAAATTGGACAACCTGAAAGAAATTGATAAATCCCTGAAACATATAAATTAACACCACTGAAACACAAAGAAATAGAAAATTTGAACAAAGAATAAGCAAAGAAATTGAATCAGTAATCAAAAATCTCCCAACAAACAAAAGTCCAGGGCCAGATGGCTTCCCAAGGTAATTCTACTAAACATTTAAGGAAGAGTTAATACCTATTCTTCTGAAGCTGTTTCAAAAAATAGAAGTGGAAGGAAAACTTCCATACTCATTGTATGAGGTCAGCGTTACCCTGATACCAAAACCAGATAAAAACACAACTATGCAAGAGAACTACAGGCCAATATCCCTAATGAGCATTGATGCAAAAATTCTCAACAAAATGCCAGCATACAAAGTCCAACATACACTAAAACTATCATTCATATGTGGAATGTAAGAAACATCACAGAGGATCACAGGGGAAGGGAGGGGAAACTAAATTGGAAGTCATCACTGAAAGAGAAAAACCAAGACTCTTAACTGTAGGAAACAAACTGAGGGTTATTGGAGGCTAAGTGGGTGGGGGGATGGGGTAATTGGGTGATGGGCATTAAAGAGGCCATGTGATGTGATGAGCACAGGGTTTTATATGCAACTGATGAATTCTTGAACTCTACATCTGAAACTAATGATGTACTATATGTCAGTTAATTAAACTTAAATTCAAAAAATTTTTAAAAATCATTTAAGACAATAAAGTGGATTTATTCATGGGCTGCAAGGGCAGTTTGATATTTCCAAATCAATCAACATGATACACCACTCTAATAAAAGAATGTATAAGAAACATACTATCTGGGATACCTGGGTGGCACAGCTGGTTAGGGGTTGGCCTCAGTTCAGGTCATGATCCCAAGGTCCTGGGATCTAGCCCTGCATTGGACTCCCTGTTCAGCAGGAAGTCTCTCCATCTACTCCACCCCTCCACCCCACTCATGCTCTCTCTCTCGCTCACTCTCTCTCTCTCTCAAATAAATAAATAAAATCTTTTAAAAAAGAAAGAAAGAGAGAAAGAAAGAAACATGTGATCCTTTTAAGAGATGCAGAAAAAGCATTTGAAAAAGTGCAAGATCCCTTCATTTTTAAAAGTCCTCAACAAAGTAGGCTTAGGGAACATATATCAACATCATAAAAGCCAGATATGAAAAGACCACAGCTAATATCATCCTCAATGGGAAAAAATTGACAGATTTTCCTCTATGGTCAGGAACAAGACAGGAAAGTCCACTCTCACCATTGCTATTTAACATAGTACTGGAAGTCTATTGACACAACAATCAGACAACACAAAGAAATAAAAAGCATCCAGTGTAGCAAGAAAGAAGTCAAATTTTCACTATTTGCAGACAACATGATAAAGAATCCACCAAAAATTGCTAGAACTGATAAACAAATTCAGTAAAGTCACAGGATACAAAATCAACATACAGAAAGCTGTTGCTTTTTTATAAACCAATAATGAAGCAGCAGAAAGAGAATTCAAGGAACCCATCCCATTCATACTTGCAGCAAAAAACATGAAATACCTGGGAATAAACTTAACCAAAGAGGTGAAAGACCTTCCCTCTGAAAACTATAAAACTCTGATTAAAGAAATTGAAGATGATACAAAGAAATGGAAAAACATTCCATGTTCATGGATTGGAAGAATGAATATATTTTGTCTATATTACCCAAGCAATTTACACATTTAAGACAATCCCTATCAAACTCTCAATAGAGTTTTTCAAAGAGCTAGAAAAACAATCTTAAAATATATATGGAACCACAAAAGACCCTAAATAGCCAAAAACAATCTTGAAAAAGAAAAGCAAAGCTTAAGGCATCACAATTTCAGACTTCAAGTTATATTACAAAGCTGTAGTGTTCAAGACAGAATGATACTGGCATAAAAACAGACACATAGATCAATGGAGCAGAATAGAAAACCCAAAAATTAGCCCACAACTGTGTGGTCAACTAATCTTTCTCAAAACAATATCCAATGGAAAAGAGGCAGTCTCTTGAACAAACAGTGTTGGGAAAACTGGACATCAACATGCAAAAGAATGAAACTGGGCCACTTTCTTACACCATATACAAAAATAAATTCAAAATGGATTAAAGGCTAATGTGAGACAGGAATCCATCAAAATCCTAGAGGAGAACACAGGCAGTTACCTCTTGACATTGGCCATAACAAGTTCTTACTCTAGATATGTCTCTTGAACCAAGGGGGAAAAAGCAAAATGAAACTATTGGGACTTCATCAAGATAAACTCTTCTGCATAGTGAAGGAAACAATCAACAAAACTAAAAGGCAACTAAAACTAAACTACAGAATGGTAGAAGATACTTGCAAATGACTTATATGATAAAGGGCTAGTATCCAAAATCCAGAAAGAACTTATCAAACTCAACACCCAAAAAAGCCCAAATAATCCATTTAAGAAATGGGCAAAAGACATGAAGAGATATTTTTCCAAAGAAGACATACAGATGGCAACAGATATCAGAAAATATGTTCAACATCATTCATCATTAAGGAAATAGAAAACAAAACTACATTGAAATATCACCTCACATCTGTCAGAATTACTAAAATCAACAACACAGGAAACAACAGATTTTGACAAGGATGTGGAGAAGGAGGAACCCTTTTACAATGTTGGCAGGAATGCAAACTGGTATAGTCACTCTGGAAAAGTGTATGGAGATTCCTCAAAAAGTTAAAAGTAGAACTACCCTATGATCCACCAATTGTACTATTAGGCATTCACCTAGAGAATACAAAAATATTAACTCAAAATGACACATGCACACCAATGTTTATAGCAGCAGTATTTACAACAGCCAAATTATGGAAACAGCCCAGTTTTTATTGACTGATGAATAAATAAAGATACAGTCAAATGTATATACAATTGAATATTACCAGTCATAAAAGAATAAAGTCTTGGGCACCTGGATGGCTCAGTCATTAAGCGTCTGCTTTCAGCTCAGGTCATGATCCTGGGGTCCTAGGATCAAGTCCCAAATCAAGCTGCCTGCTCATCAGGGTGCCTGGTTCTCCCTCTCCCACACCCCTGCTTGTGTTCCCAGTCTCTCTCTCTCTCTCTCTCTAATAAATAAAATCTTTAAAAAGAAGAATAAAGTCTTGTCATTTGCAATGACATGGCTGGAGCTGGAGAGTATTATGCTAAACAAAACAAGTCATTAAGAGAAAGACAAATATATGATTTTACTCATATGTGGAATTTAAGAAAAAAGAGTGGAAAACCAAGATACAGTCTCAACTATAGAGAACTAACTGGTGGGAGATGGGAGATCGGTGGGGGAATGAGTTACATTGGTGTCAGGGACTAAGGAGCACACCTGCTCACTACAACAGGTGATATATATTATGGGAGACTTTTCCAAGATGGTGGAGGAGTGGGACACCTTACTTTTGTCTGGTCCCAGGAATTTAACCAAATAGTTATCAAATCATTCTGAAACCCGTGAATTCAACCAGAGATCTAAGAAAAGAATTGCTGCAATTCTACAAATAGAAAAGCAACCACTTTCTTTGAGGTAGAAGGTGCAAATAAGTGAATCCAAGGCAATACATCAAAAGATAAACCATGGGGGAAGGGAGCTTCCATCAGCCAGCTACCAGAAAATGATACAGCAACAGAGTGCAAAATGTGGAACTTTTAGAAGTCTGCTCTGGTGAGGGACAGCCCTGCCTGAAGGGCACTCAGGTGGTGAAGTGGGGCAGAATCCTAGGTAGGACAGTGTGGCCTCAAGATCCCCAGGGTCAAAGAAAGAACAGGGGTACTTGAGTGCAACAGAGTTCCCAGGCTTTGCAGCAAGAAAACCAGCTGCAATCAGAGAGCCCATGAGTGGGCTTTCAGATTGGTGTTGCCATAAACCACAAACCACGGCACAGTTAGGTGATGGCTCTCCAAGCAGGGGTCCAGAAAGTGGTGGAACTGTGGTGAGACCTCCCCCACCTTCTCCCTGAAGGAGTGGCAGGGATGCTCACTACAAGAGTCTGCAGGGTTGAGAGACTCAAACCATGGTCATGCTCCTGAGATTTAAAAAAAAAAATCTCCATCACAGGCTAGGTGAGCATGGAGTGTGGAAGGGATTCAGGGAGACAGGTGTGATTGACTGCTTTTCATTAAGGGCTCACTGAGGAGTGTGGGATATGAGCTTTCAACTCCAAGTCTGGAGACTGGGAGGCCATTTTTGTTCCTATTCTCTAAAGTGGCTCAGAGAGCCTTCAAGGAAAAAAGGCCACATAGAACAATATGGAGCCATTTACCTAGCATGCCCCACTGGCAAGGACAGTGCAGTTCCACCCAGGACAAAGACACCTGACAATCGGTGCAAGAGGCCCTTCCCCCAGAAGATTGGCTGGAATATCCAGCTAAGACCAAGTTTGCCAATCACACAGAACTGCAAAACTCCACTGCTAGGAGAAAATAGTATATAGAATTTATTTTTGTCCTCATGATTCTTTAGCCTCAATTTTAATTTTTTTCTCTTTCCTTTTCAACCAATTTCTTATTTTATCAACCCTTTTATAAGTCTTTTTCCTTTCAATTTTCATAGTTACAGTCTATCCTTTCATTGTATTTAATATTTTATATGGATATGTTTTTCTTTCTTTACTATTTTGGGATGTAGCTTTTTCTAACAAGCAGACCAAAATACACCTAGAATATAATGTATTGCTCTGTTCTGTTCATCAGTCTGATTATATTCCCTTTTTTTTTAAATTTTATTTCTTCAGTTTTGGGTCTTTTTCTTTTTTTATTTTTTTTTTAAATTTATTTGACAGAGACAGAGATCACAAGTAGGCAGAGAGGCAGGCAGAGAGAGAGGAAGGAAAGCAGGCTCCTCTGCTGAGCAGGGAGCCCCATGCAGGGCTCAATCCCAGGAGCCTGGGATCATGACCTGAGCCGAAAGCAGAGGCTTTAACCCACTGAGCCACCCAGGCGCCCCAGTTTTGGGTCTTTTTCGATTGGTTTCCGATCGGGGTCATTATTGCCATTTTAGTATTTTGTTCTCTCATTCATTATTTCCTTTCTGGACAGAATGACAAGACGGAAAAACGCACCTCAAAAAAGATAACAAGAGGCAATACTGACTGCCAGAGACCTAATCAGCATGGATATAAGTACAATCAAAATAATAATTATGAAGTTCAAAATAATGTTTTTGGGCAAGAGCCCAAAAGTAACATAGACTAGAAAGGAACAGAGACAATACACAGAAACAGTGACTTTATTGGTATAAATTCATATCTTTCAATAGTTATTCTGAGTGTAAATGGGCTAAAGTCCCATCAAAAGACACAGGTATCAGATAATAAAGCAAGACCCATTAATATGATGTCTTCAAGAAACTCACTTTAGATCCAAAGACATCTCCAGATTGATTGAAAGTGAGGAGGTGGACAACCATTTATCATGCTAATGGACATAAAAAGAAAGCTGGATAGCAATTCTCATTATCAGACAAATTAGATTTAAACCAAGAACTGTAATAAGAGATGAGGAAGGATACTGTGTCATAATTAAAGGGCCTATCCAACTAGATTTAACAATTGTAAATATTTATGCTCCCAACATAGGAGTAGCCAATTTTATAAACAAATTAAAATAATAAAATTAAATAAACACATTGATAATAATACAATAATATTAAGGGACGTTAATACACCACTCACAGCAAAGGTGAGATCATTTAAGCAGAAGATAAACAAGGAAACGAGGGCTTTGAATGACACACTGGGGCAGATGGACTTCAGAGACATGTTCAGAACATTCCATCCTAAAGCAACAGAATACACATTCTTCTCTAGTACACATAGAACATTCCCAAGAACAGATCACATAATAGGTCACAAATCAGATCTCAACTGTTAGCAAATGATCAGGATCATTCCCTGCACATTTTCAGACCACAATGCTTTGAAACTTGAACTCAATCACAAGAGAAAATTTGGAAATAACTCAAATACATGGAAGTTAAAGACCACCCTACTAAAGAATGAATGGGTCACTAAGGAAATTAAAGAAGAATTTTTTTCAATTTATGAAAAAAATAAATAAAATATTAAAAATTTCATGTAGGGGACACCTGGGTGGCTCAGTCATTAAGCGTCTGCCTTCAGTTCAGGTCATGATCTCAGGGTCTTGGAATCGAGCCCTGCGTCAGGCTCCCTGCTCAGCAGGAAGCCTGTTTCTACCTCTCCCATTGCCCGTGCTTGTGTTCCTTCCCTCACTGTGCCTCTCTCTGTCAGATAAATAAATAAAATATTTTTTAAAAAATAAAAATAGGGGCACCTGGGTGGCTCAGTGGGTTAAGCCTCTGCCTTCGGCTCAGGTCATGATCGCAGGGTCCTGGGATCGAGCCCCACATCGGGCTCTCTGCTCTGCAGGGAGCCTGCTTCCTCCTCTCTCTGCCTGCCTCTCTGCCTGCTTGTGATCTCTGTCAGATAAATAAAGAAAAAAAATCTTTAAAATAAATAAATAAAATTTCATGGAAATTAAAATGTAAATACAACTGTTCAAAAACCGTTGGGATGCAGCACACATGGTCCTATGATGGATGTATATAGGAATACAAGCCTTTCTCAAGAAACAAGAAAGGTCTCAAATACACAAGTTAAACTTACACCAAATGAAGCTGGAGAAATAACAGCAATAAAGCTTAAACCCAGCAGGAGAAGAGAATTAATAAAAATTAGAGCAGAAATCAATGAAATAGAAACCAAAATAACAGTAGAACAGATCAATGAAGTGAGAAGTTGGTTCTTGGAAAGAATTAATAAGATTGACAAAGTTCTGGCCAGACTTATCAAAAATGAAAGAGAAAGGACCCAAATTAATAAAATCATGAATGAAAGGGGAGATATCATGACCAACACCAAGGAAATACAAACAATCTTCAGAACATATTATGAGCCAACAAATTAGGCAATCTGGAAGAAGTGGATGCATTCCTAGAAACATATAAACTACCAAAACTGAAATAGGAAGAAAGAGAAAACCTGAACAGACCCAATGCCAGCAAGGAAATTGAAGCAATAATCAAAACCCTGCCAACAAAGAGTCCAGGGCTGAGTAGCTTCCCAGGGGAGTTTTAACAAACATTTAAAGAAGAACTTAAAACTATTCTCCTGAAACTGTTCCAAAAAAAATAGAAATGTAGGAAAAATTCCAAACTTGTTCTATGAAGCCAGAATTAACTTGATACCAAAACCAAAGATCCCACCAAAAAGGAGAATTACGGAACAATATCCCTCATGAACATGGATGCCAAAATTCTCACCAAGATCCTAGCCAAGAGGATCCAACAATACATTAAAAGGATTATTCACCAGGACCAAGTTGGATTTATTCCTGGGATGCAAGGGTGGTTCAACATCTGCAAATCAATCAATGTGATGCACCACATTGAAAAAAGAAAGGATGAGAACTATTTGATCCTCCCAATTGCTACAGAAAAAGCATTTGACAAAATACAGCATCAATTTTATGAAAACTCTACAAAGTGTAGGGATAGAGGGAACATACATCAATCTTATAAAAGCTGTATATGAAAAGCCCACAGTAAATATTATTATCAGTGGGATAAACCTGAGAGCTTTTCCCTTAAGGTCAGGAATGTGACGGGGATGTCCACTCTCCCCACTGTTGTTCAACATTATATTAGAAGTCTTAGCCTCAGCAATCAGAAAACAAAAAGAAATAAAAGACATTGGAATCAGCAAAGAAGTCAAACTCTCACTCTTCCCAGATGCCTTGATACTCTATGTGGAAAACCCAAAAGACTTCACCCCAAAATTGCTAAAACTCATACAGGAACTCAGCAAAGTAGCAGGATATAAAATCAATGCACAGAAACCAGTTGCATTTCTATACATTATCAATGAGACAGAAGAAAGAGAATTAAGGAGTCAATCCTTAGGAGGAAACTAACCAAAGAGGCAAAGGATCTGTATTTATAAAAACATAGAACACTTACTAAAGAAGTTGAGGAAAACACAAGGAAATGGATAAACATTCCATAGTTTATGGATTGGAAGAACAAATATTGTTAAAATATCTATGCTATCCTGAGCACTCTTTACATTCAATGCAATCCCTATCAAAATACCATCAATATTTTTCAGAGATGGAACAAATAATCTTATTTTTTTCAATTCTAAGAGTTTTATTTTCATTATCATCATCATCATTATCAGTTTTTGATTAGTGTTCAATTATTCATTAGTTGCTTGTAACATTAGTGTTCAATGATTCATTAGTTGCTTGTAACACCTGATGCTCATCAGGACACATGTCCTCCTTAATACCCATCACCCAGTTACCCCAACCTCTGACCCCCTTCCCTTCTGTAACTCTCAGTTTTGTTCCCAGAGTCCAGAGTCTCTCGTGGTTTTTCTCCCTCTCTGATGACTTCCCATTCAGTCTTCCCTCCCTTCCTCTACGGTTCTCAGTGCTATTCTTTATACTCCACATATGAGTGAAACATATGATAGTTGTCTTTCTTGCTTTACTTATTTCGCTTAGCATAATCCCTTCCAGTTCTATCCATGTTGATGCAAATGGTAGGTATTCATCTTTTCTGGTGGCTGAGTAATATTACATTGTAAAAATGAACCACATCTTCTTTATGAGAGGAAGGACCTCTCAGCTCCTTCCACAGTTTGGCTATCATGAACATTGCTACTACAAACACTGAGGTGCATCTGCCCCTTCTTTTCACTACATCTGTGCCTTTGTGGTAAATACCCAGTAGTTCAATTACTGAGTTGTAGAGTAGCTCTATTTTTAATGTCTTTAGGAACCTCCATCCTGTTTTCCAGAGTGACTCTACCAGCTTATATTCCCACCCACAGTGTAAGAGGGTTCCCCTTTCTCCACACCCTCACCAACATTTGTTGTTTTCTGTCTTGTTAATTTTAGCCATTCTAGCTGGTGTAAGGGGGTATCTTGTTGTGGTTTTGATTTGTATTTCCCTGATTACTAGTGATATTGAACATTTTTTCATGTGTTTGTTGGTCATTTGTATGTCTTCTTAGGAGAAGTGTCTGTTTCTGTATTCTGCCCATTTTTTTACTTGATTCTTTGTTTTTTGGAGGTTGAGTTTGAGTTCTTTATAGATCATGGATATCAGCCCTTTATTGATATGTCCTTTGCAAATATCTTCTTCCATTCCATAGGTTGCCTTTTAGTTTTGTTCACTATTTCCTTTTCTGTGCAGAAGTTTGTTTGTTTTTTTTTAATCGTGATGAAGTCCCAAAAGTTCATTTTTGCTTTTGTTTCCCTTGCCTTTTGAGATGTGTTTTACAAGAAGTTGCTGCAGCTGAGGTCACAGAAGTTGCTTCTTGTGTTTTGCTCTAGGCTTTTGATGGGTTCCTGTCTCACATTGAGGTTTTACATCTATTTTGAGTTTATCTTTGTGTATGGTGTAAGAGAATGGTCCAGCTTCATTCTTCTGCATGTGGCTGTCCAATTTTCTCAGCACCATTTATGGAAGAGACTGTCCTTTTTCCATTGGATATTTTTTCCTGCTTTGTCAAAGATTGATTGACCACAGAGTTGAGGGTTCATTTCTGGCTTTTCTATTCTGTTCCATTGATCTATGTGTCTGTTTTTGTGCCAATACCATGCTGTCTTTTTGATCACAGCTTTGTAATATAACTTGCAGTCCGGCATTGTGATGCCCCAGTTTTGGTTTGCTTTTCAAAATTTCCCTGACAATTTGGGTCTTTTCTGGTTCTATGAAAATTTTAAGATTGTTTGTTCCTGCTCTGTGAAAAATGTCATTGGTATTTTGATAAGGGTTGCATTGGAAGTGTAGATTGCTCTGGGAAGTATAGTAATCCTAAAATCAGGAATAAACTCCCCAAAACAAAAGTCCAGGGGGCACCTGGGTGGCTCAGTTGATTAAGCTCCCAACTCTTGATCTCAGGGTCATGAATTGAAGCTCTGAATTAGGCTTCACACTGGCCATGAAACCTACTTTAAAAAAAAAAAAAAGCCAAGAATAAAATGGCTTCAGTGGTAAATTCTACCAAAATTTAAAGAAGAGTTAATGCCTATTATTCTCAAACTATTCAAGAAATAGAAGAGGAGGAAAAGCTTCTAAATTCATTCTATGAGACCAACATTATCCCAATTCCAGAACCAGATACTCAACAAAAGAGAGAGAGAGAGAACTTTAGGCCAATATCTTTAATGAACATAGATGCAAAAAATCTTCAAGAAAATATTAGCAAACCAAATTCAACAATAAAGAAATCATTCATTGGGTGGGTGCCTGGGTGGCTCAGTTAAGAGTCTGCCTCTCATTCAGGTCATGATCCTATGGTCCTGGGATCAAGTCCCACATTGGGCTCCCTGATCGGAGGAGATTCTGCTTCTCCCTTTACCCCTCCCCTCTGCTTGTGCGCTCTCTCTCTCTCTGGCATGGTCTCTCTCTCTCTGTCTCTCTCAAACAAATAAAGTATTCTTAAAAAATGAAAAAAAATCATTCACTGGGTATTGTATGGAAGTCATGAATCACTATATTGTATCATGAAATTAATATAACATTGTACATTAACTATAGTGGAATTAAATAAAATTAAATAAAAACAAAAGCATGTTTTGGTAAGATTTTAAGGTATAAAAGTGTTTAATGTCCTATCAGACAATAAAACCATGGTCTGCAATTGTGTTTTTTACTGGATATAAATCCACAAATTAACAATGAACTTCCCAGTATTTGGGCTCAAACCAGGTAGCAAATTGCAAACTCAATTTTAAAAAGACTACCTTTTTTTTCTCATCATCTATCTGACAGATATCATCATCCAACAGACCCTGAAACCAGTTTCTCAATAATAATTCTCAATTTTCCACCGAAATGGAATAAATGTCTGCTATGTCTGCACAGAGGCTGAACCAAACTTGACCAATAACCAGAAATAAAAACAAGGGCACAAACGAAAAACACTGAAAAAGAAAAAGAGAGACTCAACAAAATAAAGTTCTGGGTGTCCACAAAATACATACTTGGGTTTAGGCAGTCCATGAGGTGTACTTCTTCAGCAAAGTCTATTTGTTCTCAAGCAGGAAAAAATGTCCAGTGGGAAAAAGACAGTCTCTTCAATAAACGGTGCTGGGGAAATTAGACAGCTATGTGTAGAAGAAAGAAATTTGACCATTCTTTTATACAATACACAAAGGTAAACTCAAAATGGATGAAAGACCTCAACATGAGGCAGGAATCTATCAAAATCCTAGAGAAGAACATAAGCAGTAACCTCTTCGACATTGACCACAGCAAATTCTTTCAAAACATGTCTCCAAAAGCAAAGGAAACAAAAGCAAAAATGAACTTTTGGGACTTCATCAAGATTCAAACTTCTGCATAGCAAAGGAAACAGTCAACAAAACAAAGAGGCAACCCACGGAATGGGAGAAGATATTCACAAATGACAGTACAGACAAAGGGTTGATATCCAAGATCTATAAAGAACACCTGAAACTCAACACACTCAAATCAGATAATCATGTCAAAAAATAGGCAGAAGACATGAACAGACACTTCTCCAAAGAAGACATACAAATGGCTAACAGCCACATGAAAAAATGTTCATCATCACCAGCCATCAGGGATATTCAAATAAAAAATACATTGAGATACCATCTTACACCAGTTAGAATGGCCAAAATTAACAAGGCAGGAAACAACAAATGCTGACAAGGATGTGGAGAAAAGGGAACCCCCTTACACTGTAGGTGGGAATGCAAGTTGGTGCAACCACTTTGGAAAACAGTGTGGAGATTCCTCAAGAAATTAAAAATAGAGCTTCCCTATGACCCTGCTATTGCACTACTGGGTATTTACCCCAAAGATACAGATGTAGTGAAAAGAAGGGCCATCTGTACCCCAATGTTCATAACAGCAATGTCCACAATAACCAAACTGTGGAAAGAGCTGAGACGCCCTTCAAGAGACAAAAGAATAAAGAAGATGTGGTCCAATGAAATATTACTCAGACAACAGAAAGGATGAATACCCAACTTTTCTATCAACATGGATGGGACTGAAGGAGATTATGCTGAGTGAACTAAGTCAAGCAGAGAAAGTCAATTATCTTTGGTTTCACTTACTTGTGGAGCATAAGGAATAGCATGGAGGACATTAGGAAAAGGAATTGAAAAGTGAATTGGTGAAAATCAGAGGGGGAGATGAACCATGAGAGACTGTGGACTCTGAGAAACAAACTGAGTGTTTTAGAAGGGAGGGGGATGGGGGGATGGATGACCTTAGTTGTTGGTATTAAGGAGAGCATGTATTGCATGGAGCACTGGGTATGTATATAAACAATGAATCTTGGAACACTGCATCAAAAACTAATGATGTATTTTATGGTGACTAACACAACATGATAAAAAATAAATCAAAAATAAACAGTTTAAAAGGCTCATAGGCCACTGGGTTCTACCTTACCAATGCCTTTCCAGTTTCCAGTTTCCAGTTCAGTTCACTGGGGGACTTTTGTGAGCATGTATAATAAATAATCAGCTAGGTCAAGAAAAAAGCAAAAACAACAACAAAAAAAATCCACAGATCAGCACCCATCCTTTATTGTCTGAACTGGCTGGGTTCTTTAATGAACTTGCTTTACACATGCAGTTGCAAAGACTGTGTTTATTTTAGTTTTTTCAATTAGTTTATTAGAAAACATGGATTGTATCTATCATATTCACACTCCATCCAGTAGCCTGACCCTTCAAAACCCACATCTGCCCTTGTGCATTATAGTTGGGATAGACTGCCCCTCCCAACCCAGGAAAGCAAGTAGCCAACAGAGCGCAGCAGAGAGCAGAGAACCCAACGGAGGCCAGGCAGTAAAGAGTGGTTGCTTGTTTGTGGATTTTGTTGTTTTTTTCTTGAAGAAATTCAAGTCCTGAGCCATTTCATCAAAAAGTAAAGGTGAACATAGATCCCAGAAATAGGGTTTGGGGTTTTCCTTAAAAGAGTTATTATTAAAATGCAACATTATGTTCTCACACTGGTCTGAACCAGCAAGGAAAGATTTCATAGTGATTTGAGCTGGGCCTAGAAAAATAAATCTACTGGGGAGTCTAGACTATTCCATCTTTCCTGTCTTCTGACCTTAACAAGCTTCCTAGCATGTCTATGAATCAGTAATATGATCTGTAAAATGGGGATAGTAGCACCTATTTCTGAAGGTTGCTATAGCAGTAAACTGAGTGAAGTCTATGAAAGTAAGCACAGGGCCCAGTATGTAGCAAGAACAGATGCTAGTTCTTGCCTGTTATTATTCATCTTAGCAAAGGCATGCTGATGAAGATGGGTGTGATGGGACTTGGTGGAATGGGCCCTTTGGAGGGTAGTAGGAAACATGCAGGCAGAGAGGATGAGTCATGATTGTTGGAATTTCAAAAGCCAAACCAAGGAGCATGGACAGGGTAAGTTGGAGAGGAAGCAGGGGATGGAGAAACTGCTAAATGCCTGCTGAGAGTTCCTGATGGAATGAGCTTCTCCTCTCTCCACTCAACAGCCACCACTATTTCTGAGTTTCCTGGAACTGGCGTATGTCCATGTACTTTCTAAAGGCCTACTGTGGTCACTGTCAAAAGGTCCACAGGACTGGAGACCTACAATTGCAATCTGGTGGGACAATTCTGGGCCCCTTTATGGAGCAGGCCCAGATCCTCCCAACAGTCCCCACATCCAGGGCCATCCAGAAAAGTCCAGTTTATTTGGTTCTTTTTGTGTGGCTGAGCTGAAAGACACAGACCAGGAAAAGGGAAGAAATGGAAAAAGATGGAAGGCACATGCCATTTGCACATGTTACAAATCCAGGCATCCCGGACTAGCATACAAACCTCCTAACACTTCAGAAATGTCATGGTAGGGAAGTGAGTAGGCCAAGGGTAAAACAGAGAATAAACAATTGAATTTGATGAAATGAATAAATTTTAAAGCTGGAGGAGGGAGTCACACAGACCAATCATGAACAGAAATGAACTATGAAGTCTGATCAGCTCTAGGCATGAAATCCCAAACTGATATTTTTTTTAAAGATTTTATTTGTTTACTTGACAGACAGAGATCACAAGTAGGCAGGAGAGGCAGGCAGAGAGAGGAGGAAGCAGGCTCCCCGCTGAGCAGAGAGCCCGATGTAGGGCTCAATCCCAGGCCCCTGGGATCATGACCTGAGCCGAAGGCAGAGGCTTAACCCACTGAGCCACCCAGGTGCCCCTATTTTTATTTTTTAAAAAATATTTTATTTATTTATCTGACAGAGAGAGGCACAGTGAGGGAAGGAACACAAGCACGGGCAATGGGAGAGGTAGAAACAGGCATGAAGGCAGGTTATCAGGAAGGAAATAAGTCAGTTATGACAAGATAAGGAACATTCCCACCACTTTGTCCTCACAGAGGCTGGAAGAGAGAAATGGTCTGTGGTCAGCCTAGCATTCATTCTACTCCTGGTCTCTTCACTATTGAAAACTGGAAGCAGGACACTTGAATAAATAACCTCTACAGTACCTCCCTGTTAACCATCCTACTTTATACCATTCATTTTGCTTCCTTGAATTCTTGTCTTTGAGGACTGGCTGATGAGGACTTTTTGGGCAAACTCACCCCGACTCTATCATAATGGGAGTAGGCACAGACTGCTAGAGGGAATCTCCTCATGTTCTCCCCATCTTTAAAGATGCCCCATGGGTCCTTCTGAGACAATGGCCAGCTTAGTCCCAACCCAGGGCAAGGGTGCCAATAGAGAGCTCTGATGACAAACAGCTCCATCTCTGAACTCTGGCTATGTCCCAGGCCCAGACCAAGGGCTTCAGAGATCAACTAGGTAGGAAGAACAATGCCAGGAAGGGGTACATGGGAAGCATTTGGGGGTGGGTGCCTCTTCACATGTCACATGGGCCACCTTCTCCAACTGTACTAAAAGCAGTCCAGAAAATACACTCTATCTTGACCTTAACTCTCCCTGATGATGGGCAGGATATTCAATAAAGACGTTAGAAACAAACAAATCTGAATGTCATGAAAGCAGCTTATATCAAAGTCAGAAGAGACCACTTGAGATCACCCCATTCTACCTTCTCATCTTAGGATGTAAAAAACCGTCTCAGATGGGTGTGACTAGCTCAAGTCACAGAGCAGGTCCCCACTCTGCTCAGGGCTTTGCCTGTGGTCTCTTAGAACCATGCAGCCCTAGAACTGAATCCTCATGAATTTCCTAATGCTCAGTGACCAATCTTATCTGGCTTCCCTTAGGATGCTTGACTTATGATGGGCCTCTCCAAGTTTGGGCTCTGCCTCTGTGCTGAGCTAGAGCACTGGTGAACCAAAGTCACTTTCTCAAGAGACCGTGGCACTCCCAGGTCCATTCTTAGAGTAGCCCAAGGTCAAGAGAAACCTTGTGGGATCTGAACCCAGCACCAACCTCCAGGTTAGATGAAGTGGGGAGCTGGTCTGAGACCTTCGCCAGAAAGCTGCCTGGAGTCCCCAGGTGGAAGACGCCATTCCCCCCCCCCCAAATACACACTCCTTCAATATCTTCTCTGTCCCTCTTTTGGCATCTGCTTCATTCTATCCTTTCTGGGACAGAGTGCTTAAACATTCATTGGGAACCAACGAACACACCAAGCTCTCTTCCATTCCTAGACCAACCCTGGGATTGGAAGGCCAAGGTCATGTCCCCATCAAACTACCCATCCAGGAGAGAAGTAGGGCTGTGGGGTATGGGCCATTGAAGGAATGCTGGAGGATCTTTCGGGCCCGCAGAGGAAGGGTCCAGCGGAAAAGGGAAGTTCCTGCTCCTGCAATGGGAACAACAATGCTGTGCTTGCCCTAGAGCCCTGGTAGGTCTCCCTGCAGCTGTTGCCAAGAACATCTGGCTTCAGGCCAGCTGGAGGCTCGGGGACCTCACCCACTGGGAGCACCCAACAAGCTCAGCTTACAGCTGCTCCTTCCAGCAGACTTGCAGGCTCAGTAAGCTTTTTGGTGCGACCAAGGGCCTTGTTATGGTTCCTGAGGGATGTTTGCTTCCCTGGCAGGGCACTTGTTAGAAACTTTGGCATTAATGAGCCCTGGAGGGAGGCAGGGTGCAGAATGGGCTGGGGCCAGAGGAGGGGGTATACGGGGTCTGAGGCCTGAAGAACAGGTTTCAGAGGGAATGTAGGGTAACTTAAAACTTCCCTGGGCATCACATCCCACCTGGGAAGCTCCTAAAAGAGCTTCAAGAGTGCCAGGCTCTGGTCCACTGGCTTAACATCGCTCTATCAGTTAAGAGAAAAATAGAAGTTTAGGCTGCAAGAAACGGGCCAACTCCTAACACTTTTTGTTTTCTTAGTATCTTTATTGTTGTTGATAATCCCACGGACTTCAACCCAGCATCTCCAGCCTCTTCACCTTTTGTCTTCTACTACCCTTCTGATAGGGTCAGACCCCAGATGTCTGCTCCCACCCCTGCTCCATCACTGAGCACTCATTATTGTTTTGGGGCTGCATATTTTGCCTTCTAATGTTCCTCCTCCCACCCTATAAGTGCGGGAGAGCAGGGTCCTTCTGTCTCCTTTGTTCCCTGCTGTATCCCCTGAGCCTAAAATAGAGCCTCCTTCCCTGACACTCCTGCTGATTCAGTAAGCAGTTCTCAGTCCTGACTGGAGCTTTGCCCATACTGTTCCTTTAACGCTCCCCACCACCCTATAAGGAAGACACTACTACTATCATCTTTTCTTTGGATAAGGAGCCCAGAACCTCCAGAAGAAGCCTTACTTGCGCTGGACCACCTTGACAATGACAGGCCACACACTCTCAGCACCATAGCTCTTCTGCAACTCTGAGCACTCACAAAGAAAAGTTTTTTTCTCTCTGATTTAAAAAGACAGATACAGGAAGTAAAAGGTGATATCATGCCCTCCCCACTCTACCCTCCCAACCCGCACCTCATGCAGACACACCATGGGGTGGACATACTTATCTTCACCATAAATTCGATCATTTTATGCCTCTATATTTCATTTCCGTGACATGCACCTTTCACTTCTGAAATTTATCCCATGGCAAGTTTTCTATTTGGGCAACTTTGGACTGGATGGCTTCCATCCCCACATCCAACTTCTCCAATCTTGCAATTGCCACGTGATTTCTCTAAATTTACTCAGATCTCTATTTCCTATACAACTAATACAACCAAGAAGTTCAATTTTCAAATGCAGGGTACGTGTGTCCAAAGCTCCATTAAAGCATTATGTAAACAGTAAAGATGTCTCTGGGTCGCTGAAATTATTTTGCATACCAGAGCTGACCCTGTACCATTCCCTAGGAAGCAACTGCTTCCTTGTATTTGGGTTTTTCTGTTTTGTTCTTTCTTAGTGCTTCATAACAGTTGTTTGTTTGTTTGTTTTAAGATTTTATTTATTTCTTTGACAGACAGAGATCATAAGTAGGCAGAGGCAGGCAGAGAGAGAGAAGCAGGCTCCCTGCTGAGCAGAGAGCCCAATGCGGGGCTCCGATTCCAGGACGTTGGGATCATGACCTGAGCCAAAGGCAGAGGCTTTAACCCACTGAGCCACCCAGGTGCCCCTCATAACAGTTTTATTGAGGTATAATTTATATACTGTAAATTTCACTCATTATTAAGCATACAGTTCAATGATTTTTTTAGTTAATGTTTAGAGTTAGGCAACCATTACTTGAATCCACTTTCAGAACAGTTCCATTACCGCAAATAAACATTCCCTGCATGCCCATTTGCAGTCAATCCTGGCTTTCTTCCTCAGGCCCAGACACTGCTTATCTACTGTCTTTACATATGTGACTTTTCTGGAAATTCCACATAAATAAATGGTAGGAGTGGAATTGCTAGGTGGTAAGTTTAACTTTGTTATACCAAATTGTCAAACATAGAGTTTATATTTTACTATACTATACTATACTATAACCAGCAATTCCCAGGTATATACCCCCCAAAATAGAAAACATATGTTCACCTAAAAACTTGTACACAAAGGTTTATAGTAATGTTATTCGTAATAGTAAAAAGTGAATGGGTGAACGAAATGTGCTATATCCTACAATGAACCATTATTGTTCAGCCATGAAAAGGACTGAACTGATATATAGTATAGTAAGAATAATCCTCAAAAACATTACACGAAGTGAAACAAGCCAGACACAAAGAATTATATGATTCTATTTATATGAAATATCCAAAAAAGGCAAATACACACAAACAGAAATAGATCAGTGGTTGCCAGGGATTGGAGATGAAGGGAGTGGGGAATGACTGCTAATGGAGAAAGCAACTATCTTTTTGGAGTGATGAAAATGTCCTGGAATTTAATAGTGGTGACGGCTGCACAATTTTATGAATATACTAAAAAACATACTATACATCAAATATACTAAAAACAACTGAACTGTACACTTTTAAAAGGTGAATTTTATGATTCATTAATTTTATCTCAATTTTCAAAATGCAGCAAAGAAAACACACTCCTGCATGTGACAACATGAATAAATATCAAAAATATAATATTAAGGAAAGTAATTCAGACACCAAAGAATATATACTAGGTGATTCTATGTCAGTAAAGCTCAAAAACTATTCTAGCTGTTAGAAACCAGGATTGTGACATTTGAGGACCGTGGGTATTGACTGGGAGGGAACACAAGGGGGCGCCACTGGGCTGCTGGTAACGTTCTATTTGTTGATCTGGAAGGTGATTTCATGAATTAAAAAGTATATGAAAATATGAAGAGAAAAAAAGTCAATTAACCCTAATGTAAGATCTGTTTCTGCAGTATTATATGTCGGTCTTTATACCGCCCATCTTGATTCCTATTGCTTTATGAGAAGTATTGAGGGGCACCTGGGTTGCTTAGTGGGTTAAGCCTCTGCCTTTGGCTCAGCTCATGAGCCCAGGATCCTGGAATGGAGCCCTCCATCAGGCTCTCTGCTCAGTGGAGATCATGCTTCCCCTCTCTCTCTCTGCCTACTTATGATCTGTCTCTCTCTGTCAAATAAGTAAATAAAGTCTTTTTCAAAAATGTTAAAATCAAGTAGTTCTTTAACTTTCTTCTTTTTCAAAATTGTTCTGGCTAATCTAGGTCTATTGCATTTCTATACCATTTTTCAGATGAGCTGATCAATTTCTACACAAAAAAAAGTCTGCTGGAATATGATAGCAGTTGTGATGAATCTCTAGGACAATTTGGGCAGAACTGCCTTTATAAAAAATAGACTCTTCCACTCTATGAACATGGACTGTCTCTCTGTGTTATAGAACTTTATCTCAATAATGCTTTGCAGTTTTCAGAGCACAGGATTGCGCTTCTTTTATTGTATTTATTAAGTAATTTCTTCTTCTTGATGCTGTTATGAGCTGGATTGATCCCCCAACTTCATTCTTGAATTGTTTATTGTTAGTATAAAGAAATACAATTGATTTTGTGTTTTCATCTTATATTCTGCAATCTTGCCAAACTCATTTATTAGTTCTAATACAGGTTTGTGTGTGCATCTTTTTAAAAAGAGCATGTATTCAGTTAATAAAGACTGTTTTATAAACATCCAGTTGCATGCATCCCTTTGAATTAGTATTTTTGTATTCTTTGGGTAAATACCTACAATTGTTGATCATAGAGTAGTTGATAGCAACATTATCAACAGTAGCCAAGTTATGGAAACAGCCCAAGTGCCCATGACTGATGAATGGATAAAGAAGAAGGATATAAATGGAGAGAGAAGTATATATAGAGAGAGAAGAGTAAATATATATATATATATATATATATATATATATATAAATCAAAAATAAAAAAAGAAAAAAATATTTCCATTTGCAAAGACAGATATAGAGGGAGAGAATTATGTTAAGCAA
>NC_081568.1:148600216-148657234 GCF_022355385.1 Mustela nigripes | reverse complement strand
TAAATATATATATATATATATATATATATATATATATAACTCAACTATAAAAAAAGAATGAAATCTTTCCATTTGCAAAGACAGATGGAGCTGGAGAGTATTATGTTAAGCAAAATAAGTCAGAGAAAGACAAAGTCATATGATTTCACTCACTGGAATTTAAGAAACAAAATAAATGAGCAAAGGGGGGGAAAGAGAGAGAGAGAGAGGCAAACCAAGAAAGAGACTCTTAACTATAGAGAACGAACTGATGGCTATCAGAAGGGAGGTTGGTCAGGGATGGGTTAGATAGGTGATAGGGATTAAAAAAGGGTCCTGGTGAAGAACACCAGGTGTTGTAGGAAAGTGTTAAATCACTAGATTTTACACCTGAAACTAATGTTATTCTCTATGTTAACTGAAATATAAATAAAGTCTTTAAAAAAAAAAAAAGACTGTTTTACTTCTTCCATTCCAGTCTGATGCCTTTAACCATTTTTCTCACTTCCAGTACTGTGTTGAAATGAAATGTTGAAGATACCATAGTCTTATTCCAAAACATTCAGTCTTTCACTGTATGCATGAAGTTTGCTGTAGTCTTTTGTACACTCATTTCATCAGCCTGAGGAATTTCCCTTCTATTTCTACTTTGTTGAGGGGCCTCTTTTTTTCTTTTCTTTTCTTTTCTTTTCTTTTTTTTTTTAATGTGAGCTGCACACCCCTCTTGCCCAGAATGGGGCTTGAACTCACAACACTGAAATGGAGATCAGGGCAGAGATGGAGCTGGGAACTCAGATCAAGAGCCGACACTTAACGGAATGAGCCTCCCAGGCACCCCCAGGGCTCATCTTTCATAGGTAGAGGTAGGCAGAACTAGATAGAACTGGGAATGAGGTAGGGGATGGGGAAGGATGAGTAGACGCAGTAGGACCGCTCGTCAGGGGATGCTTGTTCTGGGGAAGAGCAATTTCAAAGTTTGCTTAAGAGTGGTCAGGGTCTGGGGGGCCTGTGGGGAGGGGCAAAGCTGACTGAAGTTTAGTCATCTCATGTTAACAGGCATTTTGTCCAACTGGTCAGTTCATCTAGTCTTTCTGAGTGGGCCTTGTTCACAAATACATAAGAAAGTCATCTCAGGTCACATGGGAAAGGCTGGTTCCTTGTGATGAAGGATAGTTGGAAGGCAGGCAGGCAGGGACAAGCACACCCTCCACCAAGAGGAAGACACCCTTAAAAGGATTTTACCTACCCTGGAAAGAGCCCTCCACCATTTCCCATGTGACCAAACCTGACTGGATGACAGGCACAGGGAGGATTAATCAGATTAAAACAGCCAGCCAACAAACCCATAAAAACCCCTAGACTTAGAAGTTCCCATGGTGGGGCACCTGGGTGGCTCAGTTGGTTACACGCCTGGGTCATGATCCTGGGGTCCTGGGATCAGCCCCGCATCGGGCTCCCTGCAGGGCTAGAAGCCTGCTTCTCCCTCTCCCACTCCTCCTGCTTGTGTTCCCTCTCTTGCTGTGTCTCTCTCTGTCAAATAAATAAATAAATATCTTTTTCTTTAAAAAAGGGAGAAATTCCCGTGGCAACCCTCTCGGGTCCCCTCCCTCCTCAGGAACTTTTCTAACGCTCGATAAACCTCGCTTTGCTGCCCATCACTCTGTCTATTCTACCTCTTCATTCTCCAAAGTCGTGTGACCAAGAACTGCAGGCACCCTTGAAGAAAAAAATGCCTGTAACACTTGAAGCAAGCCACTTCCTAGAACAGGGGAGGGTAGGAGACTCCTGTTTTCCAGGACCACTCCATCAGGTAAAGTTCAGTGTCAGAGACACAGAACAAAAACAGAGACACACTCTTTTTGGGCCCCCTGCCACCAGCCAGGCCCACAGTCCTATGGAGGTCTCCCTGCAACCCAAAACATATTCGAGGATGGTTTTTCTACCTCCCTGGGCCACCACCTGTCCTGCTTTCCCCTACTTTCTCTTCAGAAATGCTTCCTACTATCCTGCCCTCCTTGGTCCCACCTCAGGGGATGGTTCAGTCCCTCTGGGAACTGAGATCACCAGCTTTAATCTCTTCCTTCCATAAGAGAAATGATAAATCCAAAGGGATTCAGAACCCTGCAGTGACAAGGTGCAAACCCAGCCTTTTCCACAGGAAGGGGTCTCTTCACCCTCCCACCTCTTGCACTTGAGTCTCTCAGATGACATGAGCTTCCCCCAGTCATGGCCAAACGCACTTCTTCTCACCCTCTCCCAGAGGACGGTTGCACAGAACAGCTCTCTCTCTCCCAGTTCTGCGACGCAAGGTCAAGGCCTGCCTATCAGTGCGCTTAGCATGGTGGATTAGGTCATTTGTCTTTTTCGTCTGTTGTTTGCAAACTTGTTTACTGAAACCTAACACAAAGGAAAGTACACAAATCCTAAGAATACAGCTCAATGGATTTTCACAAAGGGAACATATCATGTAACCAAAACCCTGGAGAAGTAACATATTACCAACAGCACAGAAGATCCCTCTTGCTTGCCCAGTCCCCCGGGGCTACACCCAAATATAACCCCAGCCTGAATTTCCAAATTTCCTTGCCATTGTTGAGTTTTGCCTGTCTTAGCGCTAGGTGAACGGACTCCTGTAGTATGTGGCATTTTCATGGCACTGAGGTCTTTCAACATGGTGCCTGTGAGATCCGTCCATGTCACTGTGTGCAGTTTGTACGAGTTTTTCACTGTTGGCGCTGTGTCATACGACTCTGTACAAACTCTGCCAAATAAAAAAGCATCTTGATTTAGGTAAGGAGAGGCTTTCTTCCAAAGGACCATTGCAACAAGGGGAGGAGCTATTGCAGAAGAGGGAAGGCTCAGACCTGTGAGATCTTAGAGTACCTCAAAGATTAGGTGGAAGTGATTAGGAAAGCTCAAACGAGCTCCCTGTGGGAGGGTGGGGTGAGAGGCTGGAGTGATCAAGCCACAGAACAGAACATGTTTTTGTTTGTTTTTATTATGTTATGTCAGTCACCATGCAGTCCATCATTAGTTTTTTGTTTGTTTGTTTGTTTGTTTTTAGATTTTATTTATTTATTTGACAAAGTGAGAGATCACAAGTAGGTAGAGAGGCAGGCAGAGAGAGTGGGGGAGGGGGGAGGTAGGCTCCCTCCTGAGATCATGACCTGAGCCGAAGGCAGAGGATTAACCCACTGAGCCACCCAGGTGCCCCCATCATTAGTTTTTGATGCGGTGTTCCATGATTCCTTGTTTGCGTAGAATACCAGTGCTCCATGCAATACATGCCCTCCTTAATACCCACTACCGGGCTACCCCCATCCCCTCACTCACCTCCCCTCTACAACCTTCAGTTTGTATCCCAGATTCCATACTCTCTCATGGTTTGTCTCCCCCTCCAAGTACCTCCCCATCAGTTCCCGCTTCCTTCTCCTAATGTCCTCTGTGTTATTCCTTATGCTCCACAAATAAGTGAAACCATATGATAATTGACTCTCTCTGCTTGACTTATTTCACTCAACATAATCTCCTCCAGTTCCATCCACGTTGATGCAAAAGTTGGGCATTCATCCTTTCTGATGGCTGAATAATATTCCATTGTCTATATGGGCCACATTTTTTTATCCATTTGTCCGTTGAAGGGTATCTTGGTTCTTTCCACAGTTTGACTATTGGGGTCATTGCTGCTATGAACATTGAGGTCCATGTGGCTCTTCTTTTCATACATCTGTATCTTTGGGGTAAATACCCAGTAGTGCAATTGCAGGGTTATAGGGAAGCTCTATTTTTAATTTTTTGAGGAACCTCCACTCTGTTTTCCAAAGTGGCTGCACCAACTTGCATTCCCACCAAGAGTGGAAGAAGGTTCCCCTTTCTCCACATCCTTTCCATTTGTTGTTTCTTGCCTTGTCAATTCTTTGTTGGTCAGCCATTGCCCGCAGTGGAGGCCCTTGGCAGGACTTGCCTGAGGGAAAGGGAGCTGCCTCACCCACAAAGAGTGACTGATGCCTGGCCCACCCACCTCAGCGGCCCCTCAAATGGGACTTTTCTGCACGCTCCTTCCAGTTCCACAGCTTCGCTTGGAACAGCTGAGGCCTCAGTCATGACTGCCTTGCAGCTCAGGTTCTCCCGCTGCCCATTTCTGCCAGCTGTCTTTCCAGGTCTTGATCCCAGGAGCACTTGCCAACAAATCTCCTGCATGCAAATCTTTGCCTTGTGACCTGTGTGCTTGGGATGCAACCTATGAGCCAAGTGAGCTTCCATGGGCGTACGCCAGGTGTGACATTCAGGTGTCAGCCTGACATCAGGAGCAGCCTGAGCAGAATCACACACCTGCTCTGAACCTGGGCATCTTCCCGGTAAAACAGAGGAGAACCTCCTGGGTCATGACTGATGATTGCACTACTGACACCTGAGAAGTCCTACTGTGGACGGTGTTGTTAAAACAGTTAACACAGCTGTCCAGAGTGCGTGCTGGTGAGGGGCTCTGGGGCCTGGCATCTGCTGGTCGGATCCTCTGACCACTTGCTATGTGACCCTAACCTCTTGCTGGCACAGTTTCCTTATCTATAAATTTACTTTCTAGGGCTGTGACAATATTTAAGTGGGTTTGATGCCTGCAGGCCAGGTTCAAGGACCAAGAGAGAGGAAGTCCCACAGGACTAGCCAAGCGGGTCCTTGGTTTCCCGTAGGATGAAAATTGAACATGAGCCAGGAGGAGGTGAAAACAGTTTACTGACGATACATATATAGAGAGAGAGTTATGGATAGAGCATCCAGGAGACTCAGAAAGGAAAAGAGCATGGGTCTCATTTGCTTCGGGGCTGGGGTTTTTATTGGCAATTATGTTCTGGTGCACATGTCCTTTTAGGCATCTGGGAACTGGTCAGAAAAGGACAGCGTCCAGGTGTCTTCAAAAACCACTCATTTCCTGAAGCTGGGGGTCTCGGCGTCAAGGCATTTGGAGTCAGGGGTCTCGGAGAACCTTCATTTATGGTGACCCCGCCCCCTCACTGCTTGGATGTTATCTGTTGTGCTGGAAGACTCTGAAGACAACATAAACTCTTCCTCCCTTACCAGGAGGATACATACATTTGCTCCTTACAAGGCATGTGTAGAGCGTGGTGGGGATACAGGTCCTGGCAAGAAGAAAAGCAGGGAAAAGAGCAAAGGGAGAAAACGGCTTTTTCTTTTTCATGGGGTCCCTTCAGTTTCCTTGTCTCAGGTTGATCCAAGTCAATGGGTGAGAAGAAAACAGATGAGCTATCTAGTGCTTAGTAAAGGGTGGCCTTTATCAAGGGTGATTAAAAAAAAAAAAAGACAAAACAGAATTCAACTGAATAAATCTTAAAAATTTCACTGGCTTTATTCAAAAATTCATGAATTAGGTAGCATTCAACCTAGTGGATAGCAGGAGCTCTGAGGTGCCCTATAAAATGGAAAACATTTGTAAGCAAAGGAGCGGAAGCAAGGGAGTTCCACTAAGCAAAAAAGTGAATTGGTTATGGCAAGGTCATGTTTCTTTAGAAGGCCAGGGGTCTATCAGGCAGATTACCTAACGAGAGCTAATCAGGCTGTTCCTGGCTGGCTGGTTTAAGATTCCATTTCTGGGGGGCGCCTGGGTGGCTCAGTCCTTAATCATTGCCTTCGGTTCAGGTCATGATCCCAGGGTCCTGGGATCAAGCCCCACATCAGGCCCCCTGCTCAGCGGGAAGCCTGCTTCTCCCTCTCCCACTCCTACTTTTGCTCCCTCTCTCACTGTCTCTCTCAGTGTCCAATAAATAAATTCTTTAAAAAAAAAAAAAAAAGGAAAAGATCCCATTTCTGGGAGAGCCAAAGCTATAATTCTCAGACCAGTGATGTGTGGCTTAGCATAAGTGACTCTTTTTGGGGCCCCTTATCTTGGCAACAAGGGCAAGGGTGTCTCCCAGGATTGGGAGGGCCTCAGAAGGGCAGGCCACTCACTTAAATCAGGCTGACTCTGGAGATTCATATTCACCCTAGATCTACAAGGACACAGGTGACAGGGGTTGGTAGGACCCCATCTGGCAGTTGAGAAAAATTTCTGGTATGTCAGGGTAAACTAGGTCTTTGGGTCTCAGATTCTCAGAAGAGCTAATGGTGAAAACTTGTTTAGTTTTGCAGTCAGAATGATGTAGTTTTTGGAATGTTGGTGTGGTCCAGAGCTGATGGCCAAGAAAGAATTCTTGAGATATCTGAGATACAAAAAGGTGGTTTTGGGGGCACCTGGGTGGCTCAGTATATTAAGTGTCTGTCTTCAGCTCAGGTCCTGCTCCCAGGGTCCTGGTGTTGAGCCCCACATGGGGCTCTCTGCTCAGTGGAGAGCCTACTTCTCCCTCTCCCACTCCCCCTGCTTGTGCTTGCTCTATCTCTCTCTGTCAAATAAATAAAAATCATTTTAAAAAAAGGAATCAGGGGCGCCTGGGTGGCTCAGTGGGTTAAGCCTCTGCCTTCAGCTCAGGTCATGATCTCAGGGTCCTGGGATCAAGACCTGCATCTGGCTTTCTGCTCAGCAGGGAGCCTGCTTTCCCCCTCTCTCTGCCTGCCTCTCTGCCCTCTTGTGATCTCTGTCTGTCAAATAAGTAAATAAAACCTTAAAAAAAAAAAAAAAAGGAATCAATTTGCAATATAGAGGGGCGCCTGGGTGGCTCAGTCAATTAAGCATCTGTCTTTGCTCAGGTCATGATCCCAGGGTCCTGGGACTGAGCCCTGCCTCCTCAGGTCTCACTCGTGGAGCTCCCTGCTCAGCTCAGCGGAGAGTCCGCTTCTCCCTCTCTCTTTGCCCCTCCACCTCTGCGCATGCTCTGTCTCTCACTTTCTCTCTCTCAAATAAGTAAATGAAATCTTTTTTTAAAATCTATAATATAGAAATAAATGTGCTGCAGGATGCATGGGTGGCTTAGTCATTTGAGCATCCAATCCTTGGTTTGGCTTAGGTCCTAATCCCGGGGTCCTGGGTTGGAGCCCCCATGTTAGGCTCTGTGCTCAAGGCAGAGTCTGCTTGTCCCTCTCCCTCCACCTATGCTCCTCCCCTGGTGCATGCCCACTGGCACACACTCTCTCTCTCCCCCTCAAATAAACAAAACCTTTTTAAAAAGAAAGAAAGAAATGTGCTGTTTTATTGACCTAAAAATAAGATATAGAAGCTTATCTAATAATTACAGTAATTTTCTAAATCCCAAAGAGCATAAATGGTAACTCAAGGTATCTGTCTCAACTACGATGTAATATGAAAACATCTGAGGTTTCTACTGGCAATGAAGTTACAAACCCTATTAATCTTGGGGTGCCTGGGTGGTTCAGTTGGTTAAGCATCTGCCTTGGGCTCAGGTCATGATCCTGGGGGTTCCTGGGATCGAGCCCCATCTCAGGGCTCTCTGCTCAGCGGGGAGCCTGCTTCTCTCTTTGCCTGCTGCTCCACCTGCTTGTACTCTCTTTCTCTGTGTCAAATAAATAAATAAAATCTTAGAAAACAAAAAACAAAAAAGTCTCATTAATCTTACTGGGATCCAGGGACACCTGGGTGGTTTGATGGGTTAAGTGTCTGCCTTCAGCTCAGGTCATGATCTTAGGGTCGCAGTCCCACGATCAAGTCCCACATCAGGATCAAGTCCCACATCAGGCTCCCTACTCAGCAGGCAGTCTGCTTCTCCCTCTGCCCCGCCTTCCCCCCTGGCCCCCAGTTTGTGCTCACTCTCTGTTTCTCTCTCTCTCTCTCTCTGACAAATAAATGGATAAAATCTTTTTAAAAAATCTTACTGGTGTCTGTAGTCTGCATTCATAATAAAAGGAAAGACTTGATTTCAGTTAGTGATTAAGAAAAATATGAGCACTGATGTGAGAAACAAAGGTAGAAGAAAAACTATTAAACGTCCTTACTACCTACAGCCAGCCCACAAACAAGCCCTTAAAATAGGCAGAGTGACATTCCTCTAGGGACCCAACAGACTCAATGCTAATATTTTGCTAAGGGCAAAAGGCAACCTTAATCCAATCCCCAGGATCCTGTAAGCCTACTTATAAAAATTCTTTTGGAAACTCCCTTTATCTCCACTCCTCAAGATACATGTTGGCAATCATCCCCCAAGCATAGGACCCACCGATGTAGGGTCTCATGACTCCGGTTTTACGAGACAGTAATAAATGGCCTTTTCCAAGACCCCTCCAGGTCCTAGAAACCTTGCTTCCAAATTCCTTGGAGACCTATACTATCCCTAACCTCCTCCCAGCCTGACCGTGTATAATGGACCATTTCTCGGGACCAGGGGGCAGCTCTTTCTGTCCACCGGTCCTATCCCTTTTTAAAACCACACTTTTCACTGAAGATGTCTCAAGAATTCTCTTTTCGCTGTCAGCTTTGAGCCCTAACGTCTTTCCTACATCAGATGTGTTCCCATCCAGGTTCACAGGCCCTTACTGTTAGTGGCTACCCCCAGAGTCAGCAAACCTCTTTTCTGTGACTTAGGTTGAGTCCCTCACTTCCAAAGTTCCAACTACTGCCTGTCCACAGTAAAGGGCGCCCACAGCAAGGCACTCTGGCTCCGTGTGGGGCTAGAGTCCAAAAGACCTGCAAAATGAGAGGCTGCAAACTGTGTTTGAGCAGCTTGTGTGATTGGGAATGTCATTATGAGCATAACAAAGAAGGTTTTCTCTGGAAGACTGGTTGTGTTTCACGAAATATGTGCCTTGAGGTAGGAAATGATTCACAAGTTTGGTAGGAATTAAGTCTGTCCACACACCTGCCCCCTGCTCTGTCCAGGCAAGAGGGTGAGCAGTGCCTGGTCTTTGCTCACTCATTACTAGAGGTAGTAAGTCTGGTCTCCCCCTCATCACGAGTGTCTCTTCTGTTTTGTTTCTCACTGCAAATTCTGGGCTTTGTTCATGCATCCCTTGAGCTTGGTTAATGCAGTGAACACAGAAGAAATGATCCTTTTCTGATGCTCTGGTGGTAAAGGCGTGTGAGAGTCCTAACTCGAGGGTGTGCCCATGATCCTGGAGAGAGAGGATGGCAGCAATGGAGTTGCTTGGTGGGCATATGAGTTGGACAGCGAGAAGCATTTCCAGAGAGGATGGGGGTGGGAAGGAAGAGGTGATTGGACCATAGAGAGGGCATACATTTGTTCTGGTGTGGAGCTAGAGCTTCTGGCCTGCAGAGACTTGGAGTAGAAATGAAAGAGGAAGCCAGGTGACAGAGCCGGGCTGGAGGTACAAAATCAGGAGGACTTGATCCTGCTGGCAACCGTGGCAGTGGGCATGAGAAGAGCAGAGGCCCAGGCCCGTGTCCTGCAGAATCCCAACACTGAGGGCAGATGGAGGAGGAGAGTCAGACCCTGAGTCCCAGGAGCTGGGATGAAACCAGATGTGGTATCATATTACAAGCTCAGTGTGTTGATGTTCCAGAAAACTGAAAACGATGGTGACTGTAGAGTGCTGGTGACTTTTACATGCTTCGAGGTCACCCACCACCGTTGTGAAAACTGCGTTGGGTCATTCGCTCACCATCCAGCACGGATACTACTGCTTCCACCCTGCCTGAACTTGGGTTTACAAGATGATCCAGAGATCCCACTCCTAGATATGTATCCAAAGGAAATATAATCAGTATTTTGAGAGATGTCTGCACACCCAAGTTCATTGTAGCATTATTCACAATACCTAATGTGTAAACGACCTAAGTGTCCACTGATAGACCAATGAATAAAGAAAATGTGATCTATTTATAATGGAATATTATTTAGCCTTAAAATATAAGGAAATCCTGCCATTTGTGACAACATGGGTGAACCAGGAGGACATTGTACTAAGGAAAATAAGCCGGACACCAAAACACAAGGACCGCATGAGCTCACATATATGTGGAATCTAAAAATGTCAAACTCAAAGAAACAGACAGTAGAATGGTGATCATCAGGGACTGAGAAGCAGGGAAATGGGAAATGTTGTTGAAGGGTACAAACTTTCAGTTATAAGATGAATAAGTTCTTGAGACCTAATGTACAGCATAATGACTATAATTAATAATAATATATTGTACACTTAAAACTTGCTGAGAGTAGATCTTATGTATTCTTACCGCACACATAAAAAATTAATTATGTGAGATGGTGGAGGTGTTAATTAGCTTAATTAAGTTAATTAGTTAATTATGATGATTATTTCACAATGTATATGTACATCAAACAACACATTGTACACCTTAAATATGTACAATTTTTAATTGTCAATCCTACCTTGATAAAGCTGGGTGAAAATCTAGATTATGGAACAGCACTCTTGTCTGGGGATACAGGAGCTTACACACAGGCGAAAGCCAGACAATAAAAAAGAAAACCAGCAAGTGACACATGATTTTAGCTCTTGACCGAGGCCTGGGTCAATGTTTGAAAACTCGATCAATGTAATTCAACATATTAACAAACTAAAAAAAAAAAAAAAAAATCTGATTACCCCAGTAAATGTAGAAGAAGCATTTGATAAAATCCAATATCCTTTTTTTAGGAACATTTAGTAACAGGCTTTACTTACTCTCCAATAGAAACTTACATAATGTTTATAGTTATACAGCGAGATATAAAGATAACACAAAACATTTTCTGGATTCGTAACTTTTTTATTGAGGCATAATTGACATAACATATTTCAGGTGCATGACATAATGATTTGTTATTTGTATAGTTGATAATTAATACCTGTTTACACTAACTGAAAGAAATTCAAATATTTTGCTTTTTTTTTTTTTTTTTTTTTTTTTAATTTTTTTTTTTTTATTTAAAAACAAATAGATTTAAATTTTTTGTTTTTTTTTTTTTTTTTTTTTTTTAAATATTTTGCTTTTAAGGAAAAAGCCATGACCATGAAAATGCAGGTCTTTGTTTATGTTTTGTTTCTTAAATTCCACATACGAGAGATGCCTGGGTGGCTCAGTCAGCTGGGCGCCTGTCTTTGGCCTGTCCTGGGTTAGGGTCCCACTTTGGGTTACTTTTGTGCTCTCTCTCTCTCTCTGACAAATAAATAAATAAATAAAATCTTTAAAGAAAGAATTCCACATATGAGTGAAGTCATATGGTATCCATCTCTCTGTCTTACCAAAAAATCATATTTAAATGGGTTTCTTTGGTTTAGTTCTTTTTAAGAACTTATTTATTTGTTTGAGAAAGAGAAAGAGCACATCCAGTAGGGAAAGGGCAGAGGGAGAGGGAAAAACAGTCTTGAGCAGACTCAGTGCTAAGCATGGAGCCCAGCAGGGAGCTCGATACTAACACCCGGAGAGATCAGGACCTGAGCTGAAACCAAGAGTCCATTAAGGTCTGCTCCTGCCCCACCCCCCTGGCCTATTGCTCTTTGTTTAAATTTTCATAAAAGTAGGGGAAAATGATGTAGAAGGAATTTATAGCATGAAAGTACAATAATTATACTTTGTAAGTATCTTTGCAAAGCAAGTTATAAAACAGTGAGAAGCATTTTTGTTTTTAAAAAGTGCATATGTTAAAATATGTATGAAAAGAATCCAAAAAGCTCTAAGGCAAAATATGAAGAATTGGATGGCATGGTGATTTTCATTTTCTTCATGCTTCTTTATGCTAATTACTTCTTCTCATACCTGTCTATTTTTTCTACAGTGTGCATATATTAATGGAATAATTTTTAAGTGTCTAAAAATACAAATGGGAAGTCCTAAGGAACTAGAGTAAGTTGACACCCACATAATACATGCAGCAGGGAGAGCCCCAAGACGCACCCCAGCACCCAAGGGTGCCTCTGTTTCTGCCCACTCTGTTGTAATCTAACAGTGAGCCCACTTAGTCTCATGTGACCAAGGGAAAACAGAAAGTTAGAGTCTCATGTAGCCAAGGGAAAACACGGGAAGGAGGGAAAGCCAGAACTCGCTCATGTTTTCAACAAATACTAAAACAAAAAGACTGAAGGAACTTGGAAAGGCTCTTCTGCCAGGAGATGGTCCCATATCTGGTTCTTGTGTCTGTAACTGTAGCAGGCAGAATTCAAAGATGGGCCCCAAGTGTCCCATCCTGGTGTCCACGCCAGTATACTCCTCTTCCCTTGAGTGAGTATGAAGAGATATCATGCCTGTGGTCATGATACATTTTATGGAAGAAGCGATTTTGCAGATGTAATTAAGGCCACTGGTCAGTTGGCTTTGAATGAATCAAAAGTCATATTATGCTGAGTAGACCTGAATTAATAAGGTGAATTCTCAGACAAAGGTGAAGTGCTGGAGAGAGGCTGCCTTGTTGGTCTCAAGGGAGAAGTAAAATGCCTATCGTGCAAGGGCCAATGAACCAGCAAGGGGGCTCTGAGAGCAGCATGCAACCAGCAAACAGCAAACCAATGGGGATTTCAGTCCTACAACTACAAGGAACTTGATTCTGCCAACAGCTAATAAGGTTGGGAGAGAATCCTAAGCCTCAGAGAATATGGCAGCAATGGTTAACACCATCATTTTACCTGGTGAAACATGAGACAGTACCTTGTTAACCTGTTCCCAGACTCCTGACCCACAAATCTGTATGATAATAAATTTGTGTTGTTAGTACATTAAAAGGATTATTCGCCTCGACCAAGTGGGATTTATTCCTGGGATGCAAGAGTGTTTCAACATTTGCAAATCAATCAACATAATACATCACAAGAAAAGACAAGAACCACATGGTCCTCTCAATTAATGCAGAAAAAGCATTTGGCAAAATACAGCATCCCTTCTCGATTAACTCTTCAAAGTATAGAGTAGCGGGAACATACCTCAATATCATAAAAGCCATTTATGAAAAGTCCACAGAGAGTATCAAACGCAATTGGGAAAAACTGAGAGCTTTTCCCCTAAGGTCAGGAACAAGACAAGGTTGTCCACTCTCACCACTGTTGTTCAACATAGTACTAGAAATCCTAGCAACAGCAATCAGACAACAAAAAGAAATAAAAAGTATTGGAATCAACAAAGAAGAAGTCAAACCCTCACTCTTTGCAGATAACATGATACTTCATGTGGAGAACCCAAAATATCCCACCCTCAAATTGCTAGACCTCATGCAGCAATTCAACAACGTGGCAGGATACAAAATCAATGCACAGAAATCAGTTCTATTTCTATACACTAACAGTGTGTGCGAAGAAAGAGAAACTAAGGACTCAATTCCATTTATAATTGCACCAAAAACAGTAAGATAACTAGGAATAAACCTAACCACATAGGTAAAGGATCTGTATTCTAAAAGCTACGGAACACTTATGAAAGAAATGGAGGAAGACACAAAGAGATGGAAAAATATTCCATGCTCATGGATTGGAAGAACAAACATTTTAAGATTTCCGTGCTTCTCAGGGCAATCTACACTTTCAGTGCAATCCCTACTATTTACATTTTTTACAGAGCTGGAACAAACAGTCCTAAAATTTGTATGGAACCAGAAAAGTCCCCAAATAGCGAGAGAAATGTTAAAAAAGGAAACCAAAGCTGGGGGCATCATCATTGCAGACTTCAAGCTCTTTTATAAAGCTGTTATCATCAAGATAGTATGGTACTGGCACAAAAACAGACACATAGATCAATGGAACAGAATAGAAGAGATAAAATTAAAAAATAGAAAAGAAATAAAAATAGAAAACAAAATAGAAAAGAAAAAAATGGTCAACCAATCTTTGACAGAGCAGGAAAGAATATACAGTGGAAAAAGGACAGTCTCTTCCATAAATGGTGCTGAGAAAACTGGACAGCCACATGCAGATGAATGAAGCTGGACCATTCTTTTACACTATACACAAAGATAAACTCAAAATAGATAAAAGACCTCAATGTCTGACAGGAAAATCCTAGAGCAAAACACAAGAAGCAACTCCTGTGACCTCAGCTGCAGCAACCTCTTTCAAGACACATCTGAAAAGGCAAAGGAAACAAAAACAAAAATGATCTTTTGGGACTTTATAGAGATAAAAAAAAAAAAAAAAAACTTCTGCATAACAAAAGAAATAGTGAACAAAACTAAAAGACAACCTATGGAACAGGAGAAGATATTTGCAAAGGACATATCAATAAAGGGCTGATATCTAAGATCTATAAAGAGGTTCTTGAACTTGATGAAGTCCCAGAACCTAAGTCAGGTTCGGTGGGGTGAGGAGGTTCGGAGCCGACGACTAAAGAAAGAATTCTTAAGACGTCATTGGTGCAAAATGGTGGTTTATTAAAGCACGGGGACAGGACCCGTGGGCAGGAAGAGCTGCTGCCCTGGGTTTTGAGGGTGGGCATGTTATATACCCCACAGTTGGGGGGAGGTGGTGAAGGAATGGGAGATTTCAACAGAGTTCTCACATGTTAGGGAGGGCCTACAAGGTGCCAGGGGGGAGTCTTTGCCCTTATGGCCTGATCAATGTCGTCTTTAGGTCAGGCATTAACATCAAGATAATTGGGAGATTCTTGGTGGGGCATTATGATCCAGCTATCATTTACATTCCCTTCTACCCCAGTCTCCTCCAGTTTATGGTGGGAGGGGGACATTACGGCTTCAGGAACCAAGAGTTATTTGCCTCTGGAAATTTGTGCTATTGATAAGGTAACCTCCCTGTTTAGGTCTCTAGGACATCTTGTAGGGCAAGGGAGATTCCTGTTCTGCAGGATTGTGATCCCTGCAAGTTAACTATTTATCATTTTATGGCAGTCAGGGGTGCCTGAGGAATGCTACACATATGGAGGGGAGCGGGTGAAGAGGGGGTGCAAGGCGCCAGCTTTTGCTCTGTCCTCAGCCAGCCTCTTGCTCCCTCATCAAACTCAACACCCAAAACACAAAGAGTCAAGTCAAAAAATGGACAGAAGACACAAACAGACACTTCTCCTAAGAAGACATACAAATGAACAACAAACACATGAAAAATGTTCAACATCACTAGTCATTAGGGAAATACAAATCAAAACTACAATGAGATACCACCTTACACCAGCTAGAATGGCTAAAATTAACAAGACAGAGGACAACAAATGTTGGCGAGGATTTGGAGAAAGGGGAATCCCCTTACACTGTAGGTGGGAATGCAAGCTTGTAGAGCCACTCTGGAAAACAGAATGGAGGTCCCTAAAGTCATTAAAAATAGAGCTACCCTATGACCCAGCATTGCACTACCAGGCATTTAACCCGAAGATACAGATGTAGTGAAAAGAGAAGGAACCTGCACCACAGTGTTCATAACAGCAATGGCCATAATAGCCAAACTGTAGATGGAACCAAGGTGTCCTTTAACAGATAAATGGACAAAGAAGATATGGTTCCTATATTAAATGGAATATTACTCAGCCATCATAAAGGGTGAATACCTACCATTTACATTGATGTGGTTGGAACTGAAGGGTATTTTGCTACGTGAAAGAAGTCAATCAGAGAAAGACAATTATCATAGGGTTTCACTCATGTGTGAAATATAAGAAATACTGCAGAGGATCATGGTGAAGGGAGGAAAACCTGAATGGAAGAAATCAGAGAGGGAGACAAACCATGAGAGACTATGGACTCTGGGAAACCAACTGAGGGTTACAAAAGGGAGGAAGTAAGGGGATGGGGTAACTGAGCGATGGGTATTAAGGAGGGCACATTATGCGATGAGCACTCGGTATTATATGAAACTGATAAATCATTGGACACAACATCTGAAACTATTGATGTACTATACATTGGCTAACTGAATTTAAATTAAAAAAAACACTAAAACAATTTGTGTTGTTTTAAGCCACTAAATTTGTGTTAATTTGTTATTCAGCAATAAGCAATGAATAATTGCTTTCCAATTAAGGAATTGGAATGGTCTTTTCAATTAAGGAATTCATTTTTTTTTAGAAAAATAAAACTGTTGTGCAAAGATATCTTTGTTATATAAATAGTTTTATATGTACAAAGATCTTAAGAAAGAGAGAGAGAGAGAGCATGAAGTGGGGGACCGGCAGAAGCAGGCTCCCTGATGAGCAGGGAGCCTGATGTTGGGCTCGATCCCATGACCTGACAGGAAGGGAGACACTTAACCAACCAAGCCACCCAGGAACCTCCCATGTTGTTGTTTCTAACAGTAAGCTAGTTTGAGTGTGCTTGAGCTGCTGTAACAAAATTCCATAGACTGAGAGGCTTATAAACTACAGAAATTTATTTCTCACAGTTCTGGAGGCTGGAAGTTCGAGATCAATGTGATGGAGTTCTGATGAGGGCTCTCTTTCAAGCTGCAGACTGTCGCCTCCTCACTGTGTCTTTATATGGCAGAAGGGACCAGGGAGCTGGGCGCTAGGATTGCAATGTTTGTGGGGGGACACAAACATTCAGACTACTTTGTTATTGTTGTTGTAATTATTCCACATACAACTCTGTAAGATTTTATTGATTCAGTGTAAATATGGTGGGTCTTTGGACTTTCTCCAGGTCTGAGTTATAAGCAAAACTGCCGGGAACATTTTTGCACATAATTCTCGTTATCTCTGCACTCATGTCTGTGGAATTGCTCTGTCATCGTGCGGGATATACTTGCAGTAATTCTAAGATTTGTCACACACAACCTTTGTCTTGACCTTATATAAACAGAAGTGTGCGGGGCACCTGGGTGGCTTAGTCGGCTACATGTTGGACTCTTGATTCAGGCTCAGGTTGTGATCTCAACTCAGCAAGTAGTCTGCGTGAGATTCTCTCTCTTCCTCTCCCGTTGCCCTTCCCCCTCTGCGTGTACTCATTCTCTCTCTCTCTAAAATAAATAGTCTTTTTAAAAACCATGAGCGTGGAAGGTGGAAATTAGTCGGGAGGATAGAGGCATTTTGAGGTATTTAGTAGATTCTAACTTCTGACTCATAAATAGAGAGGTGGTTCTGGAAGAAATCTGGACAGGTTGAAGATTGCTGTTTTTGCAAAACGACCCATGATTATGTAGGCCTTTTGTTTTTACTTTAAAACCTTTTTATCCTCTTAACACAGTTTTTCACAGAGGGAAGGTTTTTAATTTATATGAGGTCCAAATTATACATTTTTCCTCTTCGGTATCAAATTTATGAACTCTTCACCTAGCTCTAAGTCCTGAAGATTTCTATTTTTATTCTAAAAAATTTATAGTTTTACATTTTACATTTAAGACTGTGATCTCTTTTGAATTAATTTTTTAATTTCTTAATTTTTTTTAAATTTATTTATTTTCAGAAAAACAGTATTCATTATCTTCTCACCACACCCAGTGCTCCATGCAATCCATGCCCTCTATAATACCCACCACCTGGTACCCCAACCTCCCACACCCCCGCCACTTCAAACCCCTCAGATTGTTTTTCAGAGTCCATAGTCTCTCATGATTCACTGTTCCTTCCAATTTACCCCAACTCCCTTCTCCTCTCTAACACCCCTTGTCCTCCATGATATTTGTTATGCTCCACAAATAAGTGAAACCATATGATAATTGACTCTCTCTGCTTGACTTATTTCACTCAGCATAATCTCTTCCACTCCCGTCCATGTTGCTACAAAAGTTGGGTATTCATCCTTTCTTTTGAATTAATTTTTGTGTAAACTGGGAGGTTTGGGTTGAAATCCATCCTTTTGCTTAGGGACATATATTCTCTTGCCTATGGATCTGAATTGCTTTTACATCTTTGTCAAAAATTAATTGGCGATAAAATATTTGCAAACCACCTAAATATGAGAAAGGACTTGCAGCTGAAGTATATAAAGAAATATCAAAACTCAACATTGAAAAAGTCTTCAATATTAACAGAATAAAGGGATTAAAAAAAACCCACATGAGTACCTCAATTGATGCAGAAAAGTTGTTTGACAAAACTCAATACCCTTTCATGATAAAAAACCCCTGACTAACTAGGAATAAAGGGAAACAATTGAATGGTTATACAAGGTTTGGTACATCTATACCAGGGAGCATTACTGAACAGTAAAAAGAAATGAACTGTTGACACCTGGAATGAATCCCAAAGGAATGACACTGAGTAAAGAAACCAATCTCTAGAGACTACTATTCATTCCATTCACATGGAATTCTTGGCATAACAAAATTACAGAGATGGAGAATAGATTAGTGCTTACCAGATGCTAGGGATGGGGAGCAAGGGAGATTAGAAGGGGTTGTGTGTGGTTATGAAATGGGTAGCCCAAAGGAGCCTTTTAGTGATGGAACTGTTCCGTATTTTGATTGTGGTGACAGTCAGAGGAAGCTACACATGTAATAAAACTACTATATAGAGAAATCTGAATAAACCCTGTGACCTGTACCAAAGCCAATGTCCAGTTTTGTGACCATACTGTAGTAATGCAAGATGTCAGCTTTGGGAAGGGCAGGTGAAGAGGGCATGAGATCTCCCTGCATTTCTTTGCAATTCTATGTGAAATCTATATTTCAAAATTTTGGCCAGGGGGAGGGTTGCTTTTTGTTTTGAAGATCTCAGATTCCGAACTGGTTGGCACTCTCTTATAAGAACTTGATACTCTAACTTGGGGAAATGTGTAGACCATGAGAGCCCTGCTAATGGCAGAGGCTGTGGTCAATTCACAGTTCCTTGTGGTTGCGCCCACACATTTTCTAATCTGCGCTGAGAATCTCAGTGTGGGACAGAGATGGTTCTCACTGAGTAGAAGGTCCTGTTATTAAAACAGGAGATACTCAGCTGAGACCGCCTCTGAATGCCCATAAGCCCGAAAGATGCACACTTTGGCTTGAAAACACACAGCTGCATACAGTTCTAAGAATCTCATGACAATCTTTACATTAAGAAACTAAGCAAGAGAAAAATAAATCTACTAGGATGGTACAGTAACCATAGTGTACTCCACTCCAGCACTGGCTACCCACCCCTCCTCAATCTCTCATTAAAAGTCAAAACCCTAGGGACAGAATTCAAGCTTCTCTCATCAGCAAGAATTTAGACCCAGCTTTTCAAATGAGGTTTGGGAAGATTTAGCGACATAATCTAAGTCTAAAAAGCATGTTTCAAATCTGTTTCTACAGCAGATAGACATGGTGCAGGGGGTAATTAACGGAATAAGAAACTGGAGGTTAATTCACCAAATACTGATAGTTCTAAGTTGTGGGTTTTCCGGTTAATATTTTTCTATGTTTTTTTCCCTGAATGTGCTGTTTCTTTTTTCTTTTCTTTTCTTTTCTTTCCTTTCTTTTTCTTCTTTTCTTTTTTAATGGATCTTTATAACGGGGAGGGTAGGGAGGATTCCTCGTAGGGTATCCATCCAGCGTGAAGGTTCGATATCTCCAGCTGGAACACCTGTTTAAAAGGGTGGATACCTCAGGCAGCAGAACTGTGACCTCTGAAATCATGGCCACTTCTAAAAGCGCTGGTTCTATTGCCAGAAAAAAAAAAGGTTATGGGTTAAAAAAAATTAAGGAGGTGCATGCAGGGTTCCCCTCTCCTTTATTTAATTTCTAAAAATAATGCACACTCACGGATCAATTTGGAAAAACAAAACAAAAAAACAAAAAACTCTGCAGGTGATACAGGCTTCCCTTCCGCGGGGTTCCCACCCATTCTCCAAAGTGAACGGTGGGCGTTAGAGCCCTTCCCCAAACCAGGGCCGAGGGCGTGCTCTCCGCGAGTCCCTCTCCTCTGCGCGCGGGTGGAGCCCGGGGGTTCTGGTCAGATTAACCCCCGCGGTCGGGATGGGGTCTGCCCTAACCCTAAATTCTTCCCAGCGCTTTCTTTCCCTGAAGACCCTTGCAAAGTTATCAGCAGGGAAAGGTGACACCCCAAGCCCGACTCCGGCGGGGTAGTGTGGCGGAGCAGTCTAAAGCGCTGGATTAAAACTCCAGTCTCTTCGGGGACGTGTGTTCGAATTCCACCGCTGCCAGCCGGGTCTGCTATCGATCGCAGACTGGGACGAAGCGGAATCCGGCACTGTCCGCTTTCAGTGTCACCCACCCAGCGGGCGGCCAGACGCCGCGCTCTGCGCCTTCTGTGCGCGCGTGTTCCGGACAGCAGGTTGGGCTGGGGCAGGTGGTTACAGGCGCGCGGGGCGGGCACCCTTGCCTCCGTCCTGAAGGAGTGCACAAAAGGCGCCGACGTCTCCAACTAGGGGGAGAGGATGGTGGACGTCCTGAACCGAAGCCAGGTTTGTCCGGTACAGTCTCCAAATACACCCCAGGGTAATAAATCCCGAATAGTAGTTGACGGTGGATGTTCTAAGCCAGGGCCGAGTTTGGCTCGTGGTCTCCCCAGATTTTAACCAGCAGGAAGAAAAAAAAAAAAAAAAAAAAAAAAAATCGTACAAATTGTTTCCGCCCGGTTTCGAACCGGGGACCTTTCGCGTGTTAGGCGAATGTGATAACCACTACACTACGGAAACCTATTGGCAGTGCTTTCTCTGTAATGTCCTTAATCGTCGCGAAAGCCTTCCGTGGTGGCGACCACAGGGTTCTGTGGCTGAAGAGAGAAGGCACCGCTTCCCCAATCGGCGGAAAACAACCGCGAGCCGCTGTGCGAGCAACCGTCGGTTCCGGAGCGACGCACTCGCTCTTCCACCTGCCCTTCTGTCCGACCCCCCAGCCCCTCGGAACTTTCGGGTCCGCCATCTGCCTGCCTAAGACCCCAACCGTCCGCCCGAGAAGAAATGGAGTTTAAAAACACGTAAAATGAAAAAGCGGGCTCGTCCGGGATTTGAACCCGGGACCTCTCGCACCCAAAGCGAGAATCATACCCCTAGACCAACGAGCCATCCCGCTTCCAAGTCTTTGGTTCAGTCCATAATCTGGATCTAATTGGATTAGGTTTTGATCACCAATGGCAACTTTTATTTTTAACGTTTTGGAATTATCTCCTAGACCTCGGGGTCGCAGCCCCCGCATGCGCCGTTAACATCACCTGCGGGCAGCTCGCCCCGCGAAAGTACCCAGATCCCTCGAACCCTCTCCGTGCGCTGGGAGAGCCTCCCGGCGAGCGCGCCTAGGACAGCAGGCAGGGGCACTCCTCCGCTTTGGGGACCGAGAGCCCCCCGCCCAAGGGAGCCCAAGCGAGGCCCAAGTCTGGAGGCCGCGGGCCTGGGCGCCGAGTCGGGGACCAGCCGGAGTGCTCCGGGAGAGGAAAAGGAGCGGGGTTTGGAGGGGAGGCGGGACAGACGGGGTCTTGCGCCGCGACGGGCGAAATGAAGCCCGAGTGGTCCCTTCAGGTGGGGCGCCTGGTAAAAGGACGAGGGCGTTCGTGTTTGTTTGTCTGTTTGTTTGTTTGTTTTAATGCAAACGTGAAAAGCAACGTAACACTTTGCAAAGCTATTTGCAAATGTAGAGAAGTGTAGGGCAGAAACCAGATAACCGGCGGCGGTGCCTGGGTGCCCAGCTCGGGAGGCTTGCACCAGAGCGCGCGCGCACTCGTCGCGCAGGCTGGGCGCCGCCCCGCCTCTCGGCGTGGAAGCGGTTGCACGGGAGTAGCCCTCGCTCGCGGTGAACCAGAGTCCAAGGCTGTGAGAGCGCTCTCCTCCTTCGTCTTGGACCTGCTTTCCCCAAAAGGCTTTAACTGCACTGGGCTATTCGGAAGTAAAAAAATAATAAAAAAAAAAAATAATAAACAAATTAAAAAACAAAAAACAAACCCATTTTTTAAAAAAACTGATTTTGGTTCCCTTATGTAAAATTCACGAAACTCCACTCAGAGCTGGCCAAAAAATTCCCAGAAAAATTCCCTACGAAGATTGTTGCAAAACAGAGTGGGAGATGAATGGGGCTAACCCTCTTCCAGGAAACACAGTGCTCCTGTCCCCACTGCCACTCCAGGATCTTGCCAGCCTCTGCGTTGACCGCTCCATTGGATGCTCCCCTCGGCCTCTTCCTCGGAGCACAAGATGCTAACAGGCCTCTTCCTTAACTGGCACCGTCCTCGCCTCCTTTCGTGCGCGCAAAGTGTTGGATGGGCTCTGTCCTGGGCCACCGTGTGTCCTCGCGCTCTTGGTCACGACCGCCTCCGAGTTGCAAGCATTGGCTTCCCTTCTCTATGGGATTATATCAGAAAAGTGCGAGCAGACGTCCTAAACTGGGAACACCTGCCCTAAAGTTTTTCAGTGCGACATTTGCTTTTTTTTTTTTTTTTAACCATTTTTAAAAACCATTTCGGTTTCCTTTTAAACGCAGAATTAATATATACTAAACTGACTTTCATTCATTTATGTTGTTCAAGGAAGTCAAGCGTACGAAATGCAATTATATCCCCAGAGAGCATTGGGGGCGCTGCCACATAGGCAGGGAGCCAGGCTCGCGGGAGTGCTGGGGACCCGCCTGTCACGGCCTTTGCCTGCACACGACCAGGCGGCGACCCTGACCCGCCGCGCCATCCCAGCCCGCAGGAGCCCTCTGTCCGGTCAAATGGGACCTTCAAAAAGGTCACCGCGGTAACTCCAAGCCGCACTCCAGCGCCGTGTGGGTTTCGGAAACAACCCGACCCGGTGCCCCAAAGTGGAGAAAACCACTCGCGGAACCCTGGGGAGACGCGGGAGAAGGGATGAGTGGACTGTTGAATGGGCGCGCAGGCCTTGCCATCAGCCCGCTCTCATCCAAAGAGCCAAGACTGCATCAAGGTCCGGACAGATGCGCCCGGCATGGGCCGGGAGCGCACCTGCACCTGCCGGCACCTGCGCGTACCGGACTCCCAGGATTCATCCACCCCAATGAGCCCACCCTCAGGAGCAGGGCACCTCGGGAGCGACCTGGCCTCGGGAGCGACTACCTCACTACAGAGCCTAGATTGTGGGGACCCACGGGCAAGCCAAGCGAGGGCTTAAACCTAGCCCCCCTCCCGACTGAAACAGGTTCCCAGGGTGTGTTGTGGGAAGGTGGGCGTAGACAGCTCGTCTCCACTAAACCAAGATAGAGGAGACGAGGACTCTGCCCTGGGCTGAGTAGGGTGAGAGGAGAACGGAAGGATCCACCGCGGACTTCCCGAGAGCGAGCGAAACGCGCGAGGGACCGCTTCGGAGAGGTTGCGCGGAGCCCGCGGAGCCTGTGGCCGCAACGCCACGGGTGCAGGGGGTTTGGCTTCTCGGGAAATGCGGCCACTTCTCGTCACCCCGCATCCGAGGAGCCAAGACTAGTCAGTTCCACCTAGGGCCTGGCTCCCAGGAGGACGGAAATTCGTGTTGGTTCACAACTCTTCCAAAGGAGTGAAAAAAAAAGCGGTGTAAAGGCCCCAGCGAGATTTGAACTCGCGACCCCTGGTTTACAAGACCAGTGCTCTAACCCCTGAGCTATGGAGCCAGTTGCAAGTAAGCTTCCTGCGCAAGGGCAGTTGACCGCCACCATCCACCGCGCAGCCTCAAAGTGCCACAGGGAGGAGCCAAGTGCTGAGAGGCGAGCCGCCGCCTTTCAACCGAAGAGAGCCTAATGTCGCCGCCGTCGTCTCAGCAGCGATGTCTGCCAGTGTCAAAGGAGGCAGGTCAAGCCGCAGACCCTGAGAGAACTACCCGCAGAAAGAGGGCAGACGGAGCGCCCCGCCGGGCTGTGAGTAGGAAGACAAGACGCTACGCGGGCAGGGGTGGGACCTCCAGCGGGCGGGGCTTAGGAGGGCCCGAGGTCTTCCGGGGTTTTAGGGGTCAGGGGAAAAGACCCGTTGGTTGGAGAGGGCCTAGACTGGCTGTGTATGAGCTTGAGGGCACGAGGTCAGGGCTGCGAGGGAGGTGTTAGGGGGAGAGTGTGAACAGGCCTGTCCTGAAGGAATCCAGGTGCGGGCTTGGAGGGTGGGATTCAGTTGGGCAGCGAGAGATCTGGAGGGAGAGCCCGAGAGGTGTCGGAGAAATCAGAAGGTCCGGGCGTGAAGGATTAGGAAAATTAGACAAATTAGGAAAAGGCAACCCATTGGGACCGCCTTAACTCTTGCGGAACCAGTTTCCTAAGAGCCCCTAAAGGCCCAAGGGATACGGGGCATGGAGAGTATGAGAGCCCAAGTGAGGGACAGGAGATGAGAAAGTGGCGGGTGTCCGAGATATGGAAGCAGCCCAGTGTCCATCACTGATGAATGGATAAAGAAGGGGTATATTTACACAATGCAATGCTATTCAGCTGTACAAAAAAACCAAACAACAACAACAACAACAACAAACCTGAAATCTTGCCATTTGCGAGGACATGGATGGAGCTAGAGAGCCTAATGCTAAAGGATGTAAGTGAGAAAGATAAATATGATTTCACTCGTGTGTGTAATTTAGGAAACAAATGAGCAAAGGGGGGAAAATGAAAGAGAGACAAATCAAGGAATAGACTCTTAACTGTAGAGAACAAACTGATGGTTATTCAAGGGGATGGGGTGGGAAGAGGGGTTAAATAGGGGATGGGGATTAAGGAGTACACCTGTCATGAGGAGCACGGGGTGATGTAGGGACGTGTTGAATCACTGTAATGTACACCTGAAGCTAATAAAACATTGTACGCTAACTCACTGGAATTAAAGACTTGAGATAAAACTTAAAAGAACAAAAAATAAATAAACAAATAAAATAAAAGAACAGCATGATGGCTACAAGTGGTAGACCTTAACCTGGTGGCCCAACCTGCCCCATGATCCCTGCAAGGCCAGGTGACTTGGGTCTGTGGGTGCCCTACAGTCTGCAGGCTGAGCCATGTAATGGTCTGCTGTTGTTGTTGGGTTTTTTTGTTTGTTTGTTTTGTTTTTGTGTTTTTGTTTTTTTGTTTTCAGGGAAATGGCTCATGCAACTCAAGGATCTGGGATTCATAGGTGGGATCTGAATGAACCAAGTTAAGCCAGTCATTGCTTTCAGAAATCCAAACATCTCCCAGATCTTGGGATGCCCAAAGGATGGGAGAGAAAAATGCACACAATCACACAAACCCTCACACCCGCAGAGTGATATCCGAAGTCACTACACTGCCCTGGTGACCAAAAGAGAGCGTCTCTTATCCCCAATCTGTGATTGTTATTGTAACTGTTGTTATATTTCTTCAGATATATAGATGTCTGTGTAGTTACTCTGCAAATACACATATTCCAGTAGGCACACAATCCCATTTGCAAACACAAAAGCTGGAAATACACACACAGCCAGCCAGCCCTGCAGTCCCCAGACCTGGCCCTATAGGCATCTCTCCAGATAACCCCCTTCTGTGACCTGTAATATATCCTGCAGCACAGTTGTTATGTGACTTTAACTGTGCTACTCAATGCAAAACCCATACAAGCCCAGATACCATTAGGGCTTGATGATAACATCAGCCAATTTAATTAGCAAGTGAATGTTAAAAATGGGTTTTGCTTGTAGAAACTAGTGGTATTCAAATACATGCATTGGCTATAGTGTTCTAAAGCTACTCTCCACATAGGACTCACCCTCTGGAATGAGACAATAATACTGTAGCCTGGACTCTCTTTTTTTTTAAGATTTATTTATTTATTGGAGAGAGAGAGCATGAGCTGGTGTGGGGGCGGGGGGAGTTGTGCAGATGGAGCGGGAAAGAGTAATCTTAAGCAGGCTCCACGCCCAGCACAGAGACCCACAAGGGGCTCTATCTCACCATTGGAGATCATGACCTGAGCGGAAGTCAGGAGCCAGGCACTTAGCTGACTCAGCCACCCCTGTAGGCTGGACTCTTATATGATCCTGTTCCCAGCCCATAAATCACTAGATTCTGATTACCTGGTGCTTTGTCCACTGGGTCTGCCTCTAGAACAGTATCATGCCTGCCCTGTAAGACCGTTGTATGCAAAGTGTGCTTGAAACCTCTCAGGAACTCCATGACACTTGCAGACCAGACTATCCAGTTGTCACTGTCCCTACGTGCCCACACACCTGTCTAAACCTGTGCGGGACAGAATAGGCTGAAATTGGCTTTCATCTAGCCAGGTAACCAGGTAGTGGGGGATGAGATCTAGGCCCCTGACCTAAATATGGGGTGGCTAATATTTAACAACAAATGAAAAATAGGGTCTTATCAAACTGACATAGGTCTGTTTGCAATACCTAAACCTTATTCACGTGCTGATAAATGCCCTCTTTGTAATCCACACACATACACCCCTGCCCCCTCCATCCAAGATATTAACACATGTGCACACATTGCTCACACACTTAAACACACCTGCTCACCCAGTCTAGCAGAAACCTTTGCTCCTGCCGTGCTCTTGCACTCAGACTGGGGGAGTCAAGAATGAGCTCAGCTACCCTAGAAATGAGCTCAGTCTATATTTCCATCTCCTCTTCCCTTTTCCCTGGGGAGCAATAAGTGGGGAACAGCCCAACACCCCCTCCCCAAAGCCCACCCAAACAGAAGCTAGGGAACAATCAGCCAAGGGATTAATACCCCACCAGGGCACAGGCTGAATAGACCTTGGCACTAGACTGCTGCTGGCATACATTTGCCAAGTTCTAGAAAGGGTATGTCAGAGGCATGTCTGTGCTATGTGCAGTCCCCTCCTGATGGCAGCTGTGTCTGTAAAATCGTAAGTGCTGTTCTGTGTTTCAAAATTCCATAACCTGTGGTCTCCTTACTCAAGGGAGACTATACCTTTGCATCTGAAAGGGGTTCAGGCATCTGTGAGAACACAGGGCTGTCATTGTGGCTGAGAATGTACATATCACTCTTTCTGTATCATCAGCTTGAGGAGTACTGGTAGGTAGCCAGGTCCTGGGCTTTCCTCTCGTGTACAGGTCAAGAATCTCCTTCCAGTTCTGGCCCAGGCTGTTCTCTGAGCTGGGAGGGAGTACAGCACTCCTTTCTGAGTAGAGACCCCAGGCCGGCTGGATCCAGGTGTCTGGAGGCAGAGCTGACTGCAGACAAGAAGGGAAACCAGAAGGGATGGTGAACTCGGCTGTCTGGGCCTAATCCTGCGCACTGACAGCACTGGGTTTGGTGCTGCTGGACAGAACCAGAGGCCATGCCAAGCCCAGGCAGGAAGCCCCAGAGATGGGAAGTACCTCTGTCAGCACGTGGGCTCCCTCCTCATCCCCCTCCACTTCCCCATAACTCAGGCCAGATCCACTTGCTGCCAGCAGGCAGAGGACAGGCCCTAGGGGCCAAGGACTCTCTTCCCCCGCTCAGGTGCCGGCGGAACCCTTTTCCACATCGCCTGTTCCGCTGGCTCCAGTGTTGTGGGTCTGCAGGAGCCCCTCCAAGGCCGCCCAGGCCAAGTCCGAGGAGCGGCGAGTGGGGCAGGCCCGAGGTTACCAGGAGGCTCCGACACTGGTAACTTTAACTGCCTCCCCTGGGCAGCCGGGACAAGGAATAAGGCACCCTTGCCTGACTCACCCTCTGGGGCAGGCGGACGAAGCCCTCTCAAGGCCAGATTCGCAGGTAGGTGCCGGTGGAGCAGACGGAGAAAAGGGGGAACACGCGCTCGTGGAAATTGACGCGGAAAGTGTACAGGTGGCGCATGTCCTCCGCGGCGTAGAAGGACACGGCCCCCACCTCCAGATCCAGGGCCACCCGCACGCGGGACAGCTGGCCACAGCTGAGGGGCGTCCGCTCGGGGCTAGTCACCGCCCAGTACTTGCCACTGTTGAGCTGCAGCGCCCAGACGCCCTCCTCTGGGGTGAAGGGCGTGAGGCCCTTGCGACGCACGCTCTCCCGCGCCACACCGAAGGCCCAGCCATCCTTGGAGCCCACTTCCACCTCCCAGTGGTGCCGGCCAGAGGAGAATCCACAGGACGCCAGCACTCGCGTGTTGGTGTCAAAGCGGCATGGGTGGCAGGGCACGTCCTGCGCCCGCTGTCCGAGGCGCACGCTCTTCAGATCCAGAGAGAGAATGAGGCGCGGGTTGGCCGTGTCCGGGTCCAGGGTCAGCTCCACTGAAGGCAGACACAGGGAGGGACGTCCCGTGCAAGCCCCTCGCGCAGCCCTCCCCAGCTACCTCTCCACCGCCATCCCCCCACAAGCACTCGGGGAAGTCAGACAGGTGGAGGGTAGGAACCTGACTGGGATGCCAGTTCAAAGAGATCCACAAATCCCATTTAAAAGACAATGGGGGGCGGGGATTTTGAACACTAGATACTGGAAGGAACTGTTCCCTTTTCTAATGGTGACTATGGTTTCATGGTTTTCTAATTTTTTAAAGTATATCTTTAGAGATAACATTTATGGAAATATTTATGGAAAGAACTTATTTGTGATTTGCTTCTAGTGGGAAGAAGTGGGTAAGGGTGTTTAAGAAAAATATTAGTTGAAGTTGTGTGATGAGAATGTAATATTCATTGAGATCTCCTACTTTTGTGTATGTTTAAATTTTTCATAATAAAAACTTAAAATGTGCACACTTGTCCTAATTACTATCTTCCAGGACTGCTGTTGCCCAGGGGAATCCCACAGTTAAGTATCCCTGCCCTCCTGCAGCTTCCTTTCTGGGGGTAGGGGAGAAGAGACAATAAAACATAAATATGGATGATAAGAAGAATCAGGAGAGAAAGATGTAATTTCAGAGTGGCGAGGGAAAGCGAAAAAGCCTCACTGCAATTCAGCCTCATCGCAATTCAGCAATGACATAAAGGAAGTGAGGAAGCCACTTATACTGAGGTCTAGAGGAAGCATACACCAGGCTGAGCCCCAGCCAATGCAGTGCAAATGCCCTGAGGTGGGTGTGTGCTTGGTGTACTTCAAGAGCAGGTAGGAGGGCTTGTCATGTCTACACAGAGGAAACCAGGGGAAGAGTGTGCACTGAGGCCTGATCCCTCAGCCTAGAAGACCACAGTGAGGACTGTGGTGAGGGAGACGGGCTGTCCCAGGGTTCCGCACAAAGGAGGGGCATGGTCTGACTCAGCTGGTTTAGATTGTTCCAAGGTAAATTCTGACTTAGCTTGTTCAGTCATCAGCATCAGGAGTACGTGCCCTCCCCTCGCCTGCCCTCCTGTGGGTTTGGCTCCCATTCACCCCAGAGTTCTGCAGTAATCAGAGGGAGTAAACTCCCTTCCTCTCTTCAGTCTCCTCCTGCTTTCCCTGACCACCCCCAATGCGCCACCCCCCAACACACATACAACCTGTGTCCCCAGGAGAGGTCTCTGTCTGTATGGGAGAGGAGAGAGCGCCTGGTCCAAGGGAGTGACCCACAATTTATAGGCCTACAAGTCCCACTGCAGCCTGAGGGAGCCAGAATTGGGAGGCAAGGATGAGGAAGCAGACAGCAGAAAGCAGAGGCAGGCAGGCAGAAGGAACAAACATGCACAAAGCCCAGAGAAACTTCATGGGCAAGGACTGGATTCTCTGCATGGCCAGATAATGGGAACTCCCTTTCACAACAACCATCATACCTTTCTCCTCTTTCTCCAGCTCTCCCCGAAGATCCTCTGAGGAGGAAAAACAAAGCAGTGTATGTGTAACTGACTGGGGAGATTGTCTATTTGGCAATGATAGCAATACCACCTCCTCTGACATTTATAGCCCTACCGGCTCACCCACTCCCCAGATACCCCAAAGGCTGAGAGTTGATGTGCAGGCACTGGGTCAAGTGTCAGGGATGGGGAAGGGCAGTATCCTAGCTCTACCTCTCCAGCTTCCCCCTCTTTTGCCTGAGCTGGTCTGAGCTGAGCTCTTCTTCCTCATCCCTCTTTTTGCACCTATATCCCCCTCTACCCTGACTGTCCCTGGGGGAATCTTTGTGCTAGGGAGATGGGGGGCTGCTGCTGAATGGATTTGCTACCACCATTTCCCTGCACCAGTCTGGCCTCGACACACCCTAGCTCCTATTTTCTCACATAGCTTTTGGAAAGGCACATCCTTGGTGCCTAAACTACCAAAACACAACATGGCCACCAGCACTGCATGGCCCAGGCCCAAGCACAGGCCTCTTACCTTTGAACTTCTTGAGCAACCCCTTTAAGACAAAGGTCTTGAGGGAAACATTCCAGACTTTATTCTTCATCTCAGAAGAGACCGTGGTTGGCTTGGGGCCAGGCACATTGTTGCATCTGCAGGACAAAGACCCTGAGGAAGGCCCCCAAACACTGTCCTATTCCCACTGGGCTAAGACAATTAGGATGGCAAGGTCCTCCTGCTGGGGAGAGTTGAAGAAAGGAGAGGCTGATCTTACACCAAAATATCCACAGCCAGGCAGGTGGACATTTGCCTTGGGGAGGTACACAGATAAGACAGTGTAGGAGCTGGGAGGTGAGAGGTCAGGGGTGAGGGAGTAAAGAGAGACAGCTCAGTGGAAAAAGAGAAGAGCCAGCTTGGAGAGGCCTAAGTAACTCTTAGGTCCACTCACCTCCTTAGTGTGTTTCGGAATTCCTGGAAAGAAGGATAAAAGAAAACCAACTCAGCATCAGGTAACCTCCAGTCACCCTTGATAAAATAAACTGGTCTCTTGTCCTGCTTCTAGAGGAATAAGCAGTACCGTGTACCAGCCCCCACCATCTGCATGGGTCTAGATGGCAATGGCTTTCTGCTGGTGGCTGATGACTGGGTGTCTCATCACCTCCCTTCCCACAGCCTTGCAAAGGCTCCCTTCATTACAGATTCATCACTGGAGCCATGTGCTGGGATCTAGTGTTTCCTGCGCTCTCGACACCACCCCAGATAAGAACAGTCCTTTGGCAATGACTGGTCACTCAGATCAGCATCTTTTAAATGACCATGCTTGACCCATTTGTGACCTGTGATGTTTATTTGTGGATTGTGACTATTTACTTTCAAAGAAAGTAGAGTAGAAAATGTCAAAATATCAAATGCATGTATTAAAGAGAAGCATTCTTTTCTGAGACTTTTGTCACAAGGCTTCTCTATGCCTTGTATATAGCTCTTTGGATCTCCTTTCTGTCTGTTATGAATTCATGAATCGCTGAGTAAAACCAGAAAGATCTTTATTGTGGCTCAAGGTCAAGAAAGTTTTGAATCTTTTTATACCTTTAACCCTGGGAGAATCGGGGCAGTCTTCTCCAGTCCTCTTCTGCTCAAGTATGTATTCTACTAAACTCACAGAATCTGACTCTGTTCTCACTTGCCATTTGTGATGCCTTAGGATAAATGATTCATACCTCTGGCCAATCCAGACTCACCTGGAGAAAGTCAAGGTCAGGCTTTCGAGATGTCTCCTGGATCTGGCTGCTGAGCTTGGAGAGATGGGTGATCTCACCCCCAAGCTGAGCTATGTTCTCATTCTGCTTCTGTGTCACCTCCCGGGACAGCTCCTCCAGACGGCCCAAGAGCCTGCCCTCCTGCTCCACCAGGAAGGCCCGCAGTGCCTGGAACTCTGCGCTCACCTTCTCTCTCTCAGCTGCCATCTGCTTCTGTGTCAGGAAAGTAGAAGTTGGACAGGCAATGGCACATCAAGATGTAGCATTTGGAGAGTAGCCTCAGTCATCCCACTGGACAGAATTCCACCCACCTCACTGTTCAGCGGTCAGAGGCTCACCTATACATACCCACCACCCACATCTTCTAGTTTAAATATCCCAACTCTGAGCACACAGCGGCTTCAACACATGCTCCCATATCCCCTGTCACAAATGTGCTTTCTCACCAACCTAGAGCAGCAGCAAACTTGCCACAGAACCACCCTGGGCTATAGCTGTCTCATTTGGAAAGGAGGAAGAATAAAATAGGGTCTCTCAGAGCCACTGTATGGATTAAACTGAGGTCACTTCCTCCTCATGCCCAAACACATGTATTTTGAGTTAAAAACAAGACTGGGGGCCCAAAATGGAGTCACCCATGCTAAGTCCCATACCAGGAAACAGAGATGTAATTACAGATTCAATTTTCCCAGAAATAGAATTTTAAAAAAGACAAGCAAGAATCCCCTGATCAGCATTAGTTAAGTAACTACCTGATAAACCCCTACTCTCCCCAAGAGGGACAGTAACTTTGTAATAACCAATCTGCTTTTTGGCGTAGTATAAATTCCTTGTTCCTGCTTCCTTCTGCCTATAAAATCTTTTGCCTTGTATAGCTTTTCAGAGTTTGGGGGTTTTTGTTTGTTTGTTTGTTTGCTTGCTTGTTTTTGTTGTTCTTGTTTTTTGTGTGTGAGAGAGAGAAAGAGAGCACAAAAAAGGGGAGTAGCAGGCAGAGAGGCAGGCTGCCCGACATGGGCTCAATCCCAGGACCTGGGATCACAACCTGAGCCAAAGGTAGACGCTTAGCCAACCAAGCCACCCAGGCGCCCTTTCAGAGTTCTTTCCTATCTGCTAGATGGGCTGCTGCCCCATTCATGAATTGCTGAATAAAGACAATAATATCTAAAAAATTTTACTCAGCTAAATGTTCTCCTTTAACATTTGTCATCCCTCCAATTTTCACTCTTGACTTTACTTCTTTTTAAAGAATGCCCCCACAGGGCCAGGATGGTGGGCGGTCCTCTGTTGTCACTGAAAGAGGGCCCACCTGGGGGAGCACCAGGGGGGTGTTCAGCTCACCAGAAGCTCTTTGCTCTCCTTCTCTTCCGTGGAACGGAACACCTCATAGTCCTCCAGATCCTTCTTCAAGACCTTCAGCCTGGACTCTAGGAGTTCCTGGGGGGGGGGGTGAGAAAGGAGACATTATGGGGGAGGACTCTGGAAACCCCAACTTGTGCCTTTCTGGAGCTATCCAGGAGAAAGAGAACCTCTTCATTGAATAGAGGAGGCAGGGTTGAAGCCATATCTGGACATAGGGATGGCTACCACCTGCACAGGCTCACATAAGGGAAGAGGGCAACTGAAGGGTAACTCCTAAGCCCCAAGGTCTTATTTCCTAAAGACCATCTGTACACAATACAAGCTGAAATGCAGGCTATGTACAAGCCCAGCCTACCTAGTCTTCCCCGCTGCTTTCCTCCTCACCATCAGAAAGCCTCCTGGATGGGAGGGCTGGAGTGGGGTAAGGACTAAAGAAAGACTGGGGCTGTGTGCCCATAGCCTCTGTGGACACCCCAGAAAGGAGGCAGGGAAGAGACTGCCCCAGATCCGTATCTTTGACACAGCCCAAGACTGCCTTTGGTTCTCTACTCAACCCAGGAGTCCCCCACTGCCTGGCCCCAACCCCTCAGAAGGCCTCCCACTCGGGCCCAGGACGCGAGGGCGCAGCACACCGCCACGCCCAGGGAAAGGGCTGAGAGAGGGGGCAGGGAAGTGTGGGTGTGGCTGAGACACTGCTGGAAGCCGTGGAGAGAATCGCCAAGTCTGTGGAGGTATCGCGAAGGTGGGCCAGTAGGGAGCCCAGAGGGAAACTCGAGGATGGGTGGGAGGGTGGTGTTGGCGGAGCAGCGGCGACACAGCGAGAGCCGCACTCAGCACCCAGCGCTGGGTAGGTAGATCGGCAAAGGAGGAAAGAGGCAGGGTCTCCCCCGGGCCCCCCGCCTGCCCGCCGGCCGTCTGCGCCGCGCGCGCTGGAACGCCGCGAGAGCTGGGTCTTGGCTGTCTGCGCGGGGGTGGGGGCAGGGCGCGGCGCTCACCTTCGCTTCCTGCACAGCCTCGTCCAGCGGCAGCACTGCGTGCGCGCGGTGTTCACGGGCGCGGTCACACACCACGCATATGGCGCGCCCGTCGTCCTGGCAGTAGAGCTTGAGCGGTTCGCCGTGCTGGACGCACCCGGCCGCTGCCGCCTGCGCGGGCCCGCGCTCCCCCGGCGCGGCCGCCGGCAGACTGAAGCGCCGCAGCAGCGTGGTCACCGAGGCCAGCTGCCGGTTGGGCCGCAGCTGGCCGGGTCGCACGGGCTCTCGGCACTGCGGGCAGGGCAGCGGGCCGGGCAGCGGGCGGGACGCCGCGGGGGCTCCCACGGCGGGGCGCTCCCAGCAGCGCGCAATGCAGGAGCGGCAGAAACTGTGACCGCACTCGACGGACACCGGCTCGCGGAACATCTCCAGGCATATGGAGCAGGTGGTCTCCCCCTGCAGCTCCGCGGCCAGTGCCAGCGCCTCGGCACCGGCGCCGGGGTCCGTCCGCGGCCCCACCGCTGCCATGCGCTCCCTCGGCGTGCCTGAGCCGGGCGGTGCTGGGGAAGTAGAGGGGCCCGACAGTACGCGGTTCCGAGTGGGTTGGCCAGGTCCGGCCTCCGAGCACCCACTGGGAGAGGAAGGGCGGGGCTGGAGCCGGACTGGTGGAGACCGGAGCTGAGAGCTTGCCCGGCCGGGAAGCGAGACCGGAGCGAGCGCGCGGTGGGCGGGGCAGACCATATTTATGGATCGGATCCAAGTGCGGGCGGGCGCCGTGGGCCCCACTCGGGGCCCCTCAAACACTGGCTTTGATCTGTAGCCTCTTCCGTCCCCTGGCGTCCCCTCTCCGTCGCCCCCCCCCACCTCGCCCAGACCCTCCGCTAGCCTCTCTAGGCACCCCCAGCCTGACCCAGGCAGCCTTGGGAAACGGGCCTGGACTGGTGGGCGCACAGCTGGGCGCCACTCCCGAGCCCCACCTAGCACGGCCGGGCCAAGGGCCTAGCGCCCGGGCCGCAGTGTCAGGTTCCCGGAGTGCAGGTTTGTCCTGGACCGGGGCTGAGCTAAATTTAGGTTCTGGAACGTGGCTCTTGCCCCCACCTCCAAGCGTGCCTTGTATCCACTTCTGTGGCTTCTTCTCCCACCGTTGTTCTCCCCCTTGTTTATTCTTTCTTTAATTCTTGGCTTTGAACAAATAATACATTTACAATACATTTTCCCATTTGAATCTCCACCAAATGAACCCAGTCCTCTACTGTCCCTCCAGAACTGCCAGGAATATTTGGTTCCACCACCATTCCTCATTCCCAAAGGGCACTCGGGGCGGGCATTAGACACCACCCTCCTCAGAAACCACTCTTGTCAAAGTTACCAGTAACCTCAGTAACCTAAAGGCAAAGGCTCCTCCTCGGGCCTACCTCACCTGCCCTTTCCTCTGATGCTTCCTCCTTGCTGACACTCTTCCCAGGCATCTTTGTGGATGCTGTAGTCCCTGGCTCTCCTACTTTTTTCTTGGCCTCCCTCGTGGGTTCTTCCTCCTCTTCCTGCACTTGCTCAGTTCTTGGACCTCTGTCTATACTCACTCCTGATCTCTTCCACTTCCTCGGCTTGAAAGACCCTCTTGCGGATGCCACAGTACACATCCCCACCCAGCATCCCCTGCTGTTCCTGGTTCTCACATCCCACTCCCAGTAGCATGTTCTAAGGGGTATCACACACTCACCATATCCACAACTGTACTTCTCATCTGCCCCTCCACCTGTTCCTTCCAGAGCCTTCCCCACACCACCCCATGTAACATCAACTCCATCCCTCCAGGTGCTCAGGCCAAACTGGGAGTCCTCCCTGTGACTCCCAAGAGGAAAAAATGCACATGCTCCACCCTCAGTCCCCTGTGTGTCCTCACTCACACCCTCCACTGCACCATCTCCAATGACCTCATGATCACAACAGTTCTCTCCCCTTTGGTCACACTGCCCTACCCCAGCTTCTCCACCCAGCTCTGAGAACAGTCCTGTTGAAATGTTAAGTCAGATCAATTTTAAGTTCTCCTCTGCTCAGACCCTCCATTGGCTCCCACTGCTCAAAGTAAAAGTTGAAGTCTTTTATAATCCTCCAAACGCCCTACCTGTTCTTTGACCCCACCCCCTGCACCCAGCCTCTCTACCTGCATCTCCTATCACTCTTCCCAGTTGACTCCTCTCTTCTCACAGGGACTGCCTTGCTATTCCTGCAAAATGCCAGCAAGATCCTATTTCAGCACCTTTGAACTGGCTTTTACCTTTACTGGGACCTCTCTTTTCCCATACTTGCATGGCTTTCCCATACTTCCCACCTCCTTCCAGTTCTTGTTCCAAATGTCATCTCTCAGCAAAGCCAGCCGGGACAACACTGTTTAAAATCACCTCTTACCACACTCTTGTCCTTCAACCTGGCTCTGTTTTCTCTCTAACACTCTGGAATTTGAGCTGTTAGAGGAGATGACGGTGTCAGTTTTGTTCGTGGCTGGACCCCCAGGGTTCTAGAGCAATTCTTGTTGCACAGTAAGAAAAGTAAACTTGTCTTGGGTTGAACTGATTAAAACGTGGTTCCAAATTCAGATTTACAGATGTGGTTCACAGCGAAAAATGTGCCCAGGGTCTATGCTCCAGTCTCCTTCCATCCCAAACGATCAACTTTCCGATTGTGAATTATTTTTACACAAATATTATGTCGTTTACTACACTCCCGTTCTTCCTGGTTAATAAACGTAGCAGCCTGTACACAGACTTCCTTACTTTCCCTTTTTGGCTCACAGTTCATTTGGGGCATCGTGCCTGATGGTTTCCCCTGTTTTCCACTGCTGCCTTCGGGTGTTTATTCCGGCCCTGTCCTCCCCGCCAGTGTCCCTCAATGGATACCCGCTGCCCTGGAGTCAGTGAAGGGCTAGAACACACCTCCGGCCCTGCCCGACCGGCTTTGCAAGCATCTGGGCTGTCTTACTAGGCTCGTCGCACACCCACTGTCCATACTAATAAGCAGCCAAGGGAAGGTACAGAGAGGGTTCGAGGAAAGTGGGGATGTAGCTCAGTGGTAGAGCGCATGCTTTGCATGTATGAGGCCCCGGGTTCGATCCCCGGCATCTCCAACGCGGTGTTGCGGTATCCCTTTTTTTCCTTCCGTGCCAAGTTTCCAAACGGCGAATGTTCGCAGAGCCCTAAGGGGAAATCCCGCATCTTGGAGTTCGCCCAGAATGGAAACCTCGGCGGCGGCCGCAGTGGCGGGACCCACCCACTCCAATCCCCAGACCCTACCTCTAACCTCCTGATTAAAATATCACAAGGTGAGCGTGCGAGTGACATTAGGAGGCCCACGTTTCCCCCTCCTTTGCGCCCTGCGCTTTCCGGGAGAGGGAAAAGGCTGGGTGGCTGGCAGAGCAAGCAAAAAACAGACCCAGGTGGGAGGGGCGGTCGGGCAGGATCTGCGGAGGTTGAGTTTTCAGGTTTTCCTAGCGGCTGGAGTTTTCAAATAAACCCCCTTTTATGTCTGAAGCGGCTTATAACCCGAATCCTACCTTGAATTAAGAATTGTTGAAATGTAGGTTCTCGGGCGCCCGGCTAGCTCAGTCGGTAGAGCATGAGACTCTTAATCTCAGGGTCGTGGGTTCGAGCCCCACGTTGGGCGCTATGTATCCTTTTTTGTTCATTTGACTCCCTCCGGGACGAACGGAGAAATTCTATTCTGGAAATTTCTTGTGTGTGATCCTGTGGATATAGGTTTTTTTTGTGGATATAGCTTTGTTCACTAATTTATGATTTACTGCTAACAAAATGAATTTTATAGAAGTGTATGTGAATTATTAGTTTTTAAAATTGTTCAAATATGCGTAATAAAACTTCCTGTTTCACTAATTGTTACATGTACAGTTCTGTAGCTTTACACACATTCACACAGTTGTGCAGCCATTACCACCATCCATTTCCACAACTTTTTCATCAGGCAATACTAACTCCCAGTTCTGTCCTTCCTCCAGCCTCTGGCAACCACCATTCTACTATCACTATGACTACTCTTCATTTTATATATATCCACATGCTACACTTTTTTTTAACCCTTCATCTGTCTATAAACACTTGGTTGGGTTCCTTCTGCCCTTTTGGCTTTTGTGAAAAATGTGGCTATTAGCATGGTGTGCAAATATCTGTTCAAGTTCCTGTTTTCACTTCTGTTGAGGATATACCTAGAAGTGGAATTGCAAAACATACGTATTTCTTTTTTTTTCTTATTTTTCTGTCTAATTTTTATTCCAGTGTGACATATGGTAGTTCTATGTTTAATTTTTTGAAGAATCAACCATAGCATTTAACAGAGTTCCACAAAATGAATTTTTAAAACATTTTTTTGAGTAGCTTGTACACTGTACTGTTAAAAAATTGAACCATACATAAAAATATTCAGCAAAAAGGGTCTATCATCTTCCCTCATTAGGTAACAATTTTTGTACTTGTGTATATAGTCTTGCACAGTCATATATCTTTTGATGCAAATATATTTCTATTTTCCTCTATTTTATACAAAAAGATAATTATAACTCATATTTGAAGATCTTTCCATCTCAAGATGTAGAAAATTTTCTAAATCTTTTTTTTGCAGATGCATAATGTTCACCTGTAGATGACTCATAGTTTATTTAACAGATCACCTACCGAAGGACATTTGTATTGTTTCCAATCTCTTGTTATTATAATAAATTCTGCAGTAAATAAGTATGTAGTGTTGTTATTTTGCACTTTTGCACTCATATCTGTGGGCCAAATTCCTGGGAGTGAGATTGCTGGGTCAAGGTTTATATGTGATTGTAACTTTATGGAAATAAATCACTGGACTGTAGATCCTACGGGGTGATTGATAATCCTTCCTGTCAGCCATGAACCATGTTGCCTATTTCTCCACTGCTTTGGTGACAACGGGCAGCTTTAACAAATCTGACATGACTCTATCCCCCCAAAATCCCCTCACTGCTTGTCCTACAAGATAAGATGATATCCATTGCAGGGCACTGTCTGACGGGAAGAGGGGCCTTCCTTTTGCAGCTCACAGGAACATACTCAGGCAAAAGATTCTGAAGATCAGCGTCACTCTTATTTATGGCTTCTATAGGACAACATCATTTTTCTTTTTTCAGGCTTGTTTCTGTGAAGGCTATCATGTTTTCTTCAAAACCATGACATCACTGCAAAGCCACGACACCACTGGAAAGGCCTCAATTATTTCTTATTCTGAGAATTTTCTCCCTTGGACAGAAAGAATCCAAGTAAATACAAGAAATTAAATTTGTATGTGATTTTCCACTTGGTCTTGGTGTCATATGGGGCATATTTAAATTATTAGGTCATGCATGTGACTTGTAGTTTATGATAATTATATATAATTTATAATTTACTTATATAATTATATAAATATATGATCTACATATAAATAAATAAATCAACCATCCTCTTGAGTATTTTCATTTAAAACCTCATTTGAGACCGATAATTATCTCCTCGTTTAAGCTATTTACGGCTATTTTCTAGCTAGTCTAAAAATACTCCAATATCAGCTATTTAACAGTCAGTGGTTTCCCTTTACTAGAGTTGGCAAAGCCTTTCTCTTAGGGTCTGTGTAGCATCAGGAGAAATGGTTCAACTACCATCAAATGCTGCCCTGTTTATAGTATATCACATTTGTTTGTGGGTGCAAAATCCCCTAAATAAAAGGCAGGTCTCGGTCACATGGTGTTGTCCTGGGGAATGTAAATTTGGGGCAAATAGGAAGACAAAATGTCAGCCAGAGCAACCTAATTCTGGAGGACTGCATGCTAAAGGAAGAGTGGCCAAATAGATGACCCAGAATGACCTGCTCTTCCATTATGTGTCAGGACCAACTGGATTAAAATCACTGGATATTTTGGGAAACTCTCTCTGCTGTCATTTGAGATGTTTAATGTCCAAGGACTAAGGAAGGTATTTTAATATAGAAAAAAACACTAACTTGTTGTGTGATTAATATTCAATTTATCTAGTTGTAAATGTTAAAGCCTAGTTTTTCTCAAGGTTTGAAGTTCAATTTACTAATACTGTTGTTGTTTTTTAAATCAAATCAGCAGTTTTTGGAACAGGAAAAGTTACTAGTTCCTTTAACTAGTTCCTTCCCTAGTTCCTTCATGAATTGTGATTATCAAAAGGCGTCATTCTGAACAACTGAGCCACTGGTGATATTTTCTTTTAGACATTCCAGGTGACAATTATGGACTGAACCCCCACTGAGTATGGAGGAGAAGGGGGCACTGATTAGGTCACAGCTAGAGTGCAGAGCCAGGACCTGAACCTCAGTTGCTGCTGTTGTCTCCCTAACCACCAACTCATAGCAGTTAGAAACACCATGTGTATTGTCTACTTGCAATCTTCTGAATGAGCCTATGTGTTCATTATCTGTCCTTAAAAACTCCATATCGAAGTCCTACTGTATTTCTCATTAGCCTGGAAGTCCTCTTAAGAGTATAGATCCGGTGTCCTTCACACATTTTTCTAACCACTTGTAAACAAAATCAGCAGCTGGTGTGGAACGATTCACCAGAAGTCAGAGCCAGGGAGGTATGGCTGTGAATCCTTATCCTCCAAGTTCCTGGTCTTTCTTTTCGTCTTGAATCCACCAAGCACACTCCTACTTTGGAGCCTTCCAACACTCAGCTCCCTCTCCCAAAGGCCTCTTCCCAAGATCTTTGAAAGGCTGGCTCCTTTTTTCCTGACTAAGCTCAGTCACCTCTTCTGATACATCTTTTTTAGCCCTTCTCTAATGCTGTCCTCTGTTTGTTTGCCACTCTGTCAGATCTCCCTCATTAATTTTCTAACAGTTCTTTTCACCCTCTGAGATAGAGCCAGTGGGGTGGGAAGAGATAAAATTGGAATTGTAGAAGAGAGAAAACTGAAGCTGGATGATGGGCACTTGGCATTTCATAATACCATTGTCTCTACTTTAAATTTCCTAATAAAAATATTTTTAAAATAAAGCAAAAGTTTATATACTTATGAGTGAGAGATTTAAAAAATTAGGTAAGTAATTTTGTACAGTAATGATATTGGGCTTGGGGGGCTCCCCCAAAAGTCGCTGGGCTGCTTCCCTGAAGCCTTCACTTTCTTTCCCCTCTTGAACTCTAGAGCCTGCTTCTACACACCTGCAGCATCCCACAGGCTCCAGACCAATGAGCTGCCAGTGAGGCTGAGTGAAGAGGGCGGCTGGGTGAGACACCTCTGGAGGGACTGATGGTCCTTTTGACGGTTCACCACCACTGAGGAGGACACAGTGGGAGGAATGCAGGATAGACGCCAGGTGGGTTTGCCTTAGGGGGCAGGCGGGAGCGGCAGTAGGGTACCACTTGGAGGAGCAGGGGTGGGCCCCCTGAGGACAGGTGGATGGAGGCCCCAAGCTGAGAGTGAAACCAGGGGGGTAGAAGAATTTAAACTTGCACGTGGGAGTGGCAGTGGTGTGGACTGGCCGCCATCGCCGTTGGCCTCACCCAGCCAATCACTGACAGTCCACGGGCAGAACCAAAGCTGCTTTCCCCGCGGGGCTTGCTTGAATTTCTCTCGGTGCCCTGCGGTTTTTCCTCTCCTCCATCCTTTAGCTCCCACTTCTGTTTCCTGTACCCCCAGGTTCCCTCACCCTCTGTGAAGTGTCTGTGCGTCAGTGGCGTCACCTGGAAACCGGGGACAACAATGTTACCTACCTCCCGGGGTGGTTAGGCTCCTTTGAGGCTGACCCCTAAAACAGGACCGGACACCATCAGCACAGAGCGTGTGCCTGGTGCGGTAATTACCACTGCTAGGTCTTCCCTGAGAGTACTTTTCCCTGGCCTGCCTGACTTCCACCATATATTTCCAGCTCATGCCTGCTTGCACTTTTTAATATTTCATGTGTGGTTGCGTGGCCTTCTTGCCTTTTGTTGCCTTTTAACCCGTCATGCTCGTAAGTTCTTTGAAGGAGTGCTCCAAAGACATCCACCACCTTCTAATACCACAGACCTTGAGGCCTGGACTGTATTGGTTGAAGTGAACGGGTCAAGAATGAGAAAAGACAAGAGTACGTGTAAAAATATAAAAAGTATTCAAACATATATGCACGTAGGTTCCAAAGACAGATGACTGAAGTAAACAAATTCACTGAAACTGTTCTAGATAAAGAGAAAAACACTAATGACTTCTTATTGTTTCCATCCAGTTTTGAACCAGGGACTTTCCACATGTTAAGTGAACGGGATAACCACTACACCACAGAAACAGATAATTGTGTGATTGTTTCATGAGTCTAATAAGACTTATAGTCATGGACCCTGCCAGGGTCTCTACCCAACCAGGGAGGCAGAGCTCTTAGAACCATTCCTCGTGGCCCCGGGTAATATTGTCTAACTGCCCAGCTCCACCAATTAGTAGATCCGGAAGCCGGTCACATTCAGCAACTCAAAACAAAACAGGGAATGAAAGAAAGCAGGCATGCAGCAAGGAAGGTAAATGCGGCTTTGGAGGTTTGAGACTAGATAATTCTCTCCATTTTGTCTCTTTCCTCTAGCAAAACAGCTCGAGGGTTTAAGTTTTCACCCATTTTGAGCTGGATTGACACTAACAATCTAAAGGATTAAGGAAATGGTAAACATATTCAAAGAATATGAGCTTTGAATATATTTCATCAAAATGTAGATATAAATTAGCCAAAAATAAAATTAGTTTTACATATGCTTCAGAAATGATTGTTTCTTCTAAATTAGGTGGAATTATCTATTAAAAATAAAAAGGATATTGAAATACCAAATTCTAAGTCAATGTTATTTAAATAAAGCTGAAAATTTAAAATTTGGAAATGTAATTAAATCTTTTCAGTATTTTCTAAAAATAAAACTAATCAATTCTAGCATTGAATGTCCATATTTGGGATGAGGCTTAACACATGGTATATGTAGATCTCTATATCTGCAAATGTAAGATTATTATTGATGGTTTAATATTGCAAAATGGGTTTTTTTGGTCACCTATGCTGATTCTGTGGAGACAGGAATTGGAATAGAGGTGGAGTTCTGCTGAGTCGGGATCCTTGAGCGTTTTCAATTTGTAAGCCCCTATCCACCAAACCACTGGGCAGGAGGTCCTCTTTTATGAGTCTAGTTCTCTCATCAAGATCACCAGGGGCCTGCAGGTGGCCCAATCCATAGAGGCCTTATCACATTCCTTTACTAGACCATGTATGGAATTTGACTCTATAGATCTGTTCCTCTTTTTTTTTGTACATCTTGACTCCCTTGGCCTCAGTGGAAGCTTCATTGCTAGCTTTACTCCTATTCTGACTCCTCCATCTGTCTACTCAGGACTATCTCCCTGGAGAATCACACTGCGATTGACAGCTTGACCCAACCTCTACCCCACCCATCTGTGGCTCCAGCAAAGACAGCTCTCCCCAAGCTTCAGATACATATGTCTTGGACGTTTCGACACGTCCAACCTGTTCAAGACTGAACTCCTTACTTCTCTCTCATCCCCCCCTCCACTCCTTAGTGTTAGAAGGTGGAGAGCCAGTAATGTATCCTCTAGAGTGAGAAGGCACATTAAGAGAGGAAAAATAAAGCAAGCCACTCCATATCGCTTATGGTGAGTTTCATTCAGGATAACTTACTGAGGGACTATGGGTGGGGACAGACCATCCAGGCGGTGCTGGGCCATTCTCCACAGCTATTCTTTGTGCAGTCCAGACCTTAATCCCTAGATTTTATGGAATGAGGAATACGGTGGTGAGGTCAGAGGGTAGTTATCTAAAGTGGCGCCATCTGTACATCAAAGGATCTCTACTAGTTACCTAGAGTGGTGCCTCCTGTGTGCCACTTTAGGGAAGATCAGAACAAGCCTTCCCAAATTCTGTGTCATAACATTAATTAACCTCCACGGGCCTGGAACATGTAGTGGGAGGGAGGTCATTGCCCTGGCTTGAAGAGGATGGAGGGCCAAAAGTGGAGTCAGTGTTGGCCGTACTCCTGCCCTCAGACTTTGATTTCTGTTACTAAACCATCTAAAGCAGAACCCAAGGAGCCCCCTCTCCTGCCCAGGTATAAACCATGCACCTAGTTCCTTCACCCACTTCTCCCATCTGACTACTGCCTCCCACTGCTGTGCTAACTGTTTCCTGTCTAGAACAGGACTGTGTATCTCCAGTTCCTCTCTCTGACTCAGTCTCACTCCCATCACACCTTCTGGTCACCGTTCCTGAAGGATTTACCTTCTGAAAGGTAAATCAGAGAGAGTCTTTCTGCCTCCATATGGCCACTTTCGCCAAGGAGGATAAAGACCCAAACTCCTCCTTTCCTTGTGTTTGCTGAATGTCTGAACTGATCAGCGCTTGCCTCTTTTGTGCTAAGAGCAGCGATCACTTACCATGTGGAGGCCAAGAAAAACAAGGCTGTACCCACCTCGAGTCTAGCCCTGACATAAGCACAGCCATCTTGACAAAGCAAAAGCTGGCACCTTGTGCCTCCTCTCCACCCACTCCCCTCCCCTCTGTAGTATGTGTGACATTCCTCAGGCACCCCTGGCTGCCCTAAAAGAAAAACAAATAGTTAACTTGCAGAGATCACAATCCTGCAAGACAGGAGTCTCCCTTGGTTTACAAATGTCCTAGAGATTTACAACAAAGAAGCTATCTTAACAATAATGTTGCCCTCCCCACCATAAAACTAAAGGAGGCTGATGCAGAAGGAAATGTAAATAAAGTTAAATTTCTTCTAAACCTAAATCTCACTAACAAGGACACTTGATAGGAGAAATGTGAAACTTTATCTCTAAACCTCCAAAATAGTGTCAGCAATCATTCCCAAACATATGACCCAGTGATATACATCTAAAGGGTCTCATGAGGAGATTTTTATTACTGATAATGAATAACCTTTTCCCCAGACAAAAGCTGGCCCCTCAAGGTCCTGGAGACCTCACTTCCAAAATTCCTTAGAGACTTACATCATCATAACCCCCTTTTTCCTCACCCACCGCCGAGTCCACCCCTACTCTGCTTTTTAAAAACTCTGACTGTAATCTGGCTCAGGATCCAAGTCCCTACTCTGCTGTGTCAGGTATACTTGGGCCCAAGCTTAAACTTGTCAAATAAACCCTGGTGTGATTGCATTGGTGCTTGGCTCCTTGGTGGTCTCTCGGAAGCGAAAACTCGGGCATAACAACCAGATGGATTCCCATTTGCGCCTCGCTGGAGGGGCAACCGTGGAAGCAGTGGAGGGGAAAGAGAAGCAGGAATTGTAGCAAAAGGATGCCCCTAGCTTGCTGGGAGATGGCAATGGGATGCCTGTCCCCTCTGGCTTCCCCTTAATGAAAGCCAGGATCTTTTAGGATGTTTTCCATTTCCAAGGAAGAAGGTTAAAAAAAAAAATTAAAATCCTGAAACTACAATTTGCAAATGAATCCACAAATATTTGTTCAAGAAAAAATGTCAAAGTTGAAAGTCCTGGGACACAAGCTTATTTAGAACCATTAATTCCAAGCTAAGACCATACAGTAACAGTAAGTTTCCCATGAGCCAGGTAGGACTGTACAAATAGGCAAATCCGCCTATTTTACAAACTTTGAGCAATTCCTGTCCAGACTGCCCTTATAAGGTGTCAGGCTAAACTTCCCCCAATTCCCGTATTGGACACAGGATTCTCAAGACTGAGGGCGATTCAGCCCTCTGCTTAGCAAGTCCAGCAAACCAGCTTTGCGTGCCTGATAGACTTCTCCTGCGGTCTGACGGGTATCCACGGAGACTCGTCCATACAGAAACCAGAAAACGGACTGAATTTGCAGGACTGGAAAAGCAGCTCAACTGAAGTTAACGAAGAATTTTCCGAAGAGACCAGTAAACTGACGATGTTCATGCTAGGGTTTCCAAAATAAAGGATATTTTTACATGCCTCTCTGCGTAGTGGCAACATTTCCCAACAGATGGACCCTTAAAAAGCGGAATGTACTGAAGAGGAGGGCCTCCCATCGGTAAGAGCACTCTTGTGTCCCCGGAACAAGACCCGGGGCGCGGCGAGAGCGGGAGAATGCTCAGCCTTTCAGTCACCCAGTAAAGTGGTCGCGAATCGGGCGGCCGTTGGGTCCCCCGCGGCTTCCAGGAGCCCCACCGCACCCTGTGCTCCTGCGCGCCGCAGACACCGGACTGCCAGTCCAGTCCACAGAAGTGGCCCCATCCGCGTTGATCGTAGGCGGGCGGATTTCAGTGAGCGGAATGGTGGCCCAAGGAGCAGGCCCTCGGGCGTTAACTTATCCGCGGGCAGCACCGACCCGGTCCTTGCGGCCTCAGCCAGAGGGCCGTGCGCTGGGAGCAGTCTATTGTTGGGCCGCGGGGAGCCACCTGCCTAGCTCCCGCGCGCCCGGCCAGGGAGGCCGAGTTCCACTCGCTGCCGGTCTGGAGAGACTCTCATTTCTAGACTTTCTTTGCTTCAAAAGTTCTATTTTCCCTTTTCAAAAGAATCTGCGCCCAACGCGGGGCTCGAACCCACGACCCTGAGATTAAGAGTCTCATGCTCTACCGACTGAGCTAGCCGGGCACACGCGAATGTTTCCTGCTCTATCCCAGAAGACTAAAATGCTCACCAGGGAGGAGGCAAATACGGAGCACCTACTGTGTGCCCGACCGTCCTCGTGACTAGGACTAGAGAAGCCGACGATAAGGCTGCCCCAACCCCGGAGAGGAGGCTCTGCGCACGCTTGCGGGGGAAGAGCGAGATCAGCTGAGGAGGGAGCCTCAGTTTACATGGGAGCATTTATGGAGGACGCGCTCCGCACTGTCCCGTTTTACTGCCTGTCTCCCAACAAGAAAAAGAGGGAGACGTACACACGTCCTCTCCTCTGCGTGATCCCAGCCCTCCCCTCCTTGGGGTGCATGAGGGGCGCGAAGTGACTGCAGACTAAAAGTTGTTCCCGCCCGGTTTCGAACCGGGGACCTTTCGCGTGTGAGGCGAACGTGATAGCCACTACACTACGGAAACCGATAGCAGGGCGCGCTAGCAAACACCACCCTGAAGCTACACAGGGTCGGGAGAGACCCGATTGAGCGAAGCCTGGATTTCCGAGCAGCAGGGGTTCCCTGCGCCGGCGGCCGAGCTGTGTTCGGGGCTCGCGGCCACATTTCTCCTGGTACGGCCTCGTCTGATTGCTCACCCACGAGCACTGCTGGTTCGGGCGTGTTCGGCCACCCTTCTGAGGAAGCGGACGTCCTCCGGGCGCATCAACACGGGCGGCAAAGCGCCTCCAGGACCGGGTGAGTAGCGCGCGCGCCCAGTCCGGGCATCCCGCGGCGGCGGCCGGCGCTCCGCGGGAAGTCGGCCCGCGAAGGACGCTCCTGTCACTGCCCCTGCAGGCTTCCCTGTCTTGTTTCATTAAAGGAGAAATTCTTCAGAAGCCTCGGGCATTGCTTCGGTCGCCCCAAAGAGACGCCCTGAGTCCCAAAGCGGCACTTTTAGTCACACAGTCCCGCAGCCTGGACGGGAGCCTCTCGGATAAACTGAGCACCGCAAACCCGGTTTGACGCCCTGCCCTCAGGCTGGGCCGCGCGCACGCACACCTCGAGGCGGTGTGGGCACCGGGCGTGCGTGGCGCCCAGCGCCGAGCTTCATCGAATGAACCGACGGCCCCGAACTCACCCACCGTGCGCTCAGCAACCTGCTAACCACTTTGAAATGACGGTGACTCTAATTTCACAAAACCCTGTAACAGGAAAGCGTGCCCTTTACATGAGCAAACGCAGGACGACAAAGTTACCAGATACACCCTACACCCTGTCCAGTGTTGCACACGGCAGCATGACACTTCTCAGCACCTCGCTTTCCTCACCTCACGACATATCCTGAAGAGGATTCCCTTTCTACAGCTAAAGAGTGTTCCACTGTGTGAATGTTCAGGTCATGATTTCGCTCCTCCTTTACGGAGGAGCAGTTGGACGACTCGTCTGAACGATACGGCAGCGAGCGCAGGGCTGTTCCTCAACCGCGTGTGGAAACGCCCACTGGCTGAGGGAAGATGGGCAAGGACTCCGATCCCCGCCCCAAGCCGTCTCTGAGGAACTGAGTTCCTAAACAACAAAGTCCGCGGCCTAGAAGGGCCGGAAGTACTTGAGGATGCTCAACGGGACCCGCCCCTCCGCTTCCGGAATCGGTTGTGGGGAGTCCCTGGTGCAGTCCTCCGTGTTCGGTTAGTAGAATGGCGCCCGGCCGACGCGGTCACGGCACCGAGAGCGGACGGCCGCTAAGCGCTTCCGCCGTTCCCCGAAGTTTGCCTCCAGTGGCGGGGGATGGGGGAGGCCGGTTCTTCCAGGTCGTCCGCGTTCCCTGCTCCTTCATATTACAGAGACGTGGGCCTCCATCGTTCTAGCCCTCCCGCCCTGTTCCCGTGTGCCTGCTAGAGCGTCTCCTCGCCGTTTCCTGTCGCCCGGGGGCCCGGGAGGAAAGAAGGGGGCGTAGCGCTACCGCGGAGGGAACTCGCGAGCTTAGGAGACTCGCAGACACCGGAAGTGTTGGAAGGAGGACCGGAAGTGAGGGGGCGGAGCCAGGAAGTGAGGAGGGGCGGGGGTTTATGAGGAGGCCAAGGGAACGTTGGGACAGATTTGCACTCAGGGCCACCTGAGGGACTTGGCTTTAACGCTGAGCTCTGTCCCCTCTACTCGCAGAGACACGGTTGTCGTCTAGGAGTAGGGAACTCTGTGTGGAGGGGTGGGTTGTCGGGAGGACCTTCCTCTGTCCGCGCTTGAGGCAAGGTGTGGAGAGGCGGGGTGGGGGTGGGGCCGGGTCGTCAGGGCGTCTGAGAGGGAAGACCCCCCCCCCCCCCCCCCCCCCACCGCCCATCTACACTGGCTGACTGGACACTAAGATGGCTGCCGTTGCCATGGCACCCAACCCTGTGCAGACCCTTCAGGAGGAGGCGGTGTGCGCCATCTGCCTCGATTACTTCACGGACCCCGTGTCCATCGGCTGCGGGCACAACTTCTGCCGAGTGTGTGTAACCCAGTTGTGGGGAGGGGAGGATGAGGAGGACAGAGAGGAGTTGGACCGGGAGGAGGAAGAGGAGGACGGAGAGGAGGAGGAAGTGGAGGCTGTGGGGGCCGGTGGGGGGTGGGACACCCCCATGCGGGATGAAGACTATGAGGGCGACATGGAGGAGGAGGTCGAGGAGGAAGAGGAGGGTGTGTTCTGGACCAGTGGCATGGGAGGGTCCAACTGGGACAACATGGACTACGTGTGGGAGGAGGAGGACGAGGAGGAAGATTTGGACTACTACTTGGGGGACATGGAGGAGGATCTGAGAGGGGAGGATGAGGAGGACGAGGAGGAAGTGCTGGAGGAGGACGAGGAAGAAGAGCTAGACCCCGTCACCCCACTGCCCCCACCTCCAGCCCCTCGGAGGTGCTTCACCTGCCCCCAGTGCCGAAAGAGCTTTCCCAGGCGGAGTTTCCGCCCCAACCTGCAGCTGGCCAACATGGTCCAGGTGATTCGGCAGATGCACCCAACTCCTGGTCGAGGGAGCCGTGGGAGCGAGCAGGGCATTTGTCCCAAACACCAGGAAGCCCTGAAGCTCTTCTGCGAGGTGGATGAAGAGGCCATCTGTGTGGTGTGCCGAGAATCCAGGAGCCACAAACAGCACAGCGTGGTGCCGTTGGAGGAGGTGGTGCAGGAGTATAAGGTGAGAGAAGTAGAGGATGGGAGCTGAGTGGGGGTGGAGAGGAAGAAAGAGGAGCTGGGAAAAGGAAACATGTCCCCTCCTAACCCCAGAACTTCAAGCCCTGGTGCTCTGATTCTCCTTTTCTTAGCACTTCACTGGCCTCAAGGTGGGTTAGACTGAGAAGGATCCTGCTCACAGACAGCAGAACAGTGAAGAAGACCAGGAAGATTGGCTTCCTCAAAAGAAATTGGGCAAAGCCCAGGTGATAGCATATATTGGGTTGCATCTCTTAGGGAAAGCACTCCTGTTTCCCATTTCCAGTGTCTCTTAAGTATAGGAGTGCAGGTGACAGGCTCCTCAGGCTTTACCACCAGTCTGATTTTCCTCTGGATGAGTCTTCACTCTGTCCTTGACTCAGACCCCTAGAGTTGGGAAGGACTTGGGACCTCAAGGAAAAAGAAAGTGCCTTAAGGAGCAGGAATGTAGAAATGATTACTAGTGTCATACCCCAGATACTCTACACTTGCCGTTTGATGGGCTTCTCACCTAACCCCTGATAGGGCTTGTTTCTCCTCACGGACTTTTGCTGGATCTGCATCAGTCTAATGTACTGACTAGAACTTACCTTTCCTGAGAACGCAGGGAAAAGGGAGATGCTTCTTAAGTCAGAAGACTGGGCTCTGCACTTGCGAATATTCACTCAGGCATCTCTGAAAGTTTTGGAACTCTAATTTCTCCAGGATTAAAAGTTAATTTTTACCTAACAGTTAACTTATGATGTACACCAGGAACTGTACTAAGCACTTTTCATGGACTGTCTCATTTAAAACTCAAAACAATTGTGTAAGTTGATATAGTTTCTATCCCTGTTTTACAGATTAGGAAACAGATTTAAGTAATATACACAGGGCCACACAGTTATTAGTAAGTGATGGACTTGGTTATGATCCCCCTCCCCTGTGCCTGTGCCCCTGCATACTGTTAACAGTGTCACCACCATTTAGATGTCTTGTTTAACTTTCCTGACATGTGACTTCTTAGAGTCTGATTCTAGTTTGGTTAATACTTTGCACCATACTTCTGGCCTTCAGTCTTTGGGGATATAAGTGAAGATCTACCTATAAGACAGCCAGCACAAACAGTAATACTTAGTGAAAGCTGGGATGGGTTTGAAATAGTGAGTCCAGGAGAAAGAGAGCGTAGCTCCCATGTGCAGAACTTTTTTGTGTTATGACCCATGTTTTTGTATCATCTCACACAGTAACCTCATTTAAGTAATCTTATCATTACCCTCATTTTAGAGGAACCAGTCTAGAACTTCTCAGCTATGAGTAGTACAGCTAAGACAAACCTAAAATCCTTTCATGACAAGTAACTGTTTCTTCCACGCAGTGATTGTCCCAGTTACTGGGGGAGTTTTCAAAAGTACAGTGGGCCCTACCCCTCGAGATTCTGAGACAGAGACAGGGAGAATATCAGAATATCTTTAAGAAAGCCCAGTGTAGCATGGGAATCACTGCATTGGTAACATCACCTGTTTTTTAAACCCTGCATTATTGGGGAAGGTTGTGATCTCCTTTTGTCCTTTTTTACCTCTTTTTTTTTTTTGGCTCCTAGTTAACCATACACATCAATGGACCGTCAGTTTGTTAACTGAATCTTGGGGTGGACTATTCATGGGTGTTCCACCCCTTCTCCACCCTCCTCCTACGGGACTCTTCTGAAGAGCTTCTGAAACTGGATTTTATTTTATTTTATTTTTATTTTTATTTTTTTTAAGATTTATTTATTTATTTGACAGAAATCACAAGTAGTCGGAGAGGCTGGCAGAGAGAGAGAGAGAGAGAGAGAGAGAGAGGGAAGCAGGCTCCCTGCTGAGCAGAGAGCCCGATGCAGGACTCGATCCCAGGACCCTGAGATCATGACCCGAGCCGAAGGCAGCGGCTTAACCCACTGAGCCACCCAGGCGCCCCTGAAACTGGATTTTAATTTGTGTTAGCCACATCTGTTGTATGCCAGCCCAGTAGGGCTCTGCAGTTTGAGGAGGCCATAGAGATGCAAATAATCTGCCATTAACTGATCAGCAAATGTAAATACATAAGTTTTACTATATAGAACTAAATCGAGTGATTCCTTTTCTAATTTACAGGCTATGTTATGGGCAGATAGTTAATCCTTTTCAAATATGTACATTAACTAGCACTAGCTTGAAACAGTGTTGTTTTGTAGAAGTATTTCTTTATTGAATAGGTAATAATACAAATGATGTTTAAATAAAGCTCCTAAAAAGTTGAAAGCCCATGATAATTTTTCTTAAATAGTACTCTGTTTGGATTTGTGCTTATCAATTTTTTGTCAATTTTCCAGTATTTAGGAAAAATATTAAATGAGAAATTTAAGCATCATAAATTCTGAGTAGATTTGGAGAAAAGTAGAAAGTAGTATTGATGAAGTCCCAGAACCTAAGTCAGGTTCGGTGGGGTGAGGTTCGGAGCTGATGACTAAAGAAAGAATTCTTAAGACATCTTTGGTGCAAAATGGTGGTTTATTAAAGCACGGGGACAGGACCCGTGGGCAGGAAGAGCTGCTGCCCCGGGTTGTGAGGAGTGGCTGGTTATATACACAGGAGTTGGGTAGGTGAGGACAAAGGGGTGTTCAGAAGGGCTATTGGGGCAAAGAATACTATCAGGATATTGAAGGCCTGGTTACTATCAAGTAAAGACAATTGGAAGTCTGGTGGAATGTTACATTCCTGCTATCAAGCATCCTTGTTAATGAGATTTAGGTTTAGAAGAAATTTAACTTTATTTACTTTTCCTTCTACCTCCACCTCCTTCCGTTTTTCATGGAGGGGAGGGTGACATTAGGGCTTGAGGAACTGAGTTCTGTGTCCCTGGAAATTGGGCTATTGATAAGGTAACTTCTTTGTTGTAATCTCAAGGACATTTGTAAACCAAGGGAGACTCCTGTCTTGCAGGATTGTGATCTCAGCAAGTTAACTATTTATCATTTTATGGCAGTCAGGGGTGCCTGAGGAATGCCACACATATGGAGGGGAGTGGATGAAGGGGGGGGGGTGCAAGGCGCCAGCTCTTGCTTTGTCCTCAGCCAGCCTCCTGCTCCCTCATCAGTATGAAAAGACAATTTTTTGTAGTTCATGCTACTTTCATGTTAGTGATTGCTTGTAATATATATTTTTTAAGATTTTTATTTATTTATTTGACAGAGATCACAAGTAGGCTGAGAGGCAGGCAGAGAGAGAGAGAGAGAGGAGGAAGCAGGCTCCCTGCTGAGCAGAGAGTCCGATGTGGGGCTTGATCCCAGGACCCTAGGATCATGACCTGAGCCGAAGGCAGAGGCTTTAACCCACTGAGCCACCCAGGTGCCCCTGCTTGTAATATTTTTAATGTAGTTTTTTCTACAACCACTTATCCTGTGCAACAACTGCCTGTTGTACTGTGGGTCAGTAACCCCTTTAGTTCAAGGGTCATTATCAGGTTGTCATTGGCAGCTTAGACACAGGTAGAGAATACTAGATAACAGTTACTGATCTTTGGTACATGCCAAACTGTGTGAAGCATACTGTCCATTAGGTAGATTCTGTTATTACCAATTCCCATGTAAGGTGAGGAAACTTGAAGTGTAGCTTGCATCAGGTCACTTGGATACATTCAGGTTTAGATTGGAGTCTAGACTTAAGCTCTTCTGCCCTGTACTGCCTCTCAAGGAAAGGAGAGAGAAAGGCAGAAGTAGTAGGAGACATTGAAAAGGGAAGAAAACAGGTTGGGCCCATCTCTGGTCTCTAACAGTTTTTTAAAGAAAAAAGATTCTGTTACAAGTGATTGGAACATAGAGCTCAATGCATATTGGCTGTGAAGATTAAAACCAGAGGAAGAGAGGGTTTTTGTTTTTCATTTAGTAAGTGAGTGGGAGAGAAATGGACAGAGAGGCATAGAAATCATGTGGGTCCCCTGCCCCCAGGAGTCCCTGTGTCTTGGGGGAAGCATACTTAAAAATCATTACAGTGCCTCAGAAGTATTAAAAAGGTTATATTCATGTTCCTTGGGGTGATAGGAAGTGGGGGCAGGGAGGATCTGGACCATGGCCGGGTAGCTAGGTTTTAAAGGAAGAATGCCTTGGGCCAAATGGAGAAAGGCAATCCCAGGTAGAGGCAGCAGCATGGATAAAGATACAGAATTACATTCAGGAAAAGACAGTTTTATGTGGCTAAAACTAAGAGTCTGTATTAGAAAGGGTGAAGTGTAGGAGAGGAGGCTAGAAACGTAGAGGCAATGAGGGCCTCATATTTTGCAGATGGTGGAGAACCATGGAAGGATCTTTAGGACAAGAACAAAATTGTCAGAGAAGTTTTTTAGAGATGAAAGTTATAAGGAAGATTGCTAATGAGGGGGAAGGGACCATAGGCAGGAACATCATACAGGAGGACTTCATGTGATGAGGGCTTCAAGCCAGGTCCATCCCAACTCTGAGTATGGAGCTCTGTAGTCCTCAGGATCTTACTTTTAGAGAATCTGGGGTTCTGTACATGGCTTCTCTACAGGGTACAGGCAGAGTATTGGAGGCATTTGTCATCAAGAGAAGAAAGGGGAGGAAGAGAGGATGATGCTTATTTGATACCTGTGTTGGGGATCAGGCGTTGGGCCCCAGTGCACTGCAGGGAGGATGGGGCAGATGGGCACTGAAAGCAGGTGCCTCTCCTATCCCAGGCCTCTAACCTTCCTTTCCCATTCCCTCAGGCCAAACTGCAGGGGCATGTGGAACCACTGAGGAAGCACCTAGAGGCTGTGCAGAAGATGAAGGCCAAGGAGGAGAGGCGGGTGACAGAGCTTAAGGTGGGTGAATGTCCTTGATAGGGCTGACTGGCTCTGTAATCAGGGCAGGGAATGCCTATAGGCTGCCTATGCTCAAGAGTGGTGGCTAGATTCCCTGAAGAGGGGCAGTCGAGGCCTGGGAGAGAAGTAGACATATTCTTAGGATCTGGAAGAGATAGGGGCTTTGGATAGTAGAGTGTTTGTTCATAGGTTCCAAAATAGAGTGGTAGCAGGCCTGGTGAGGAGAGGTTGGGTCCCTGGCCCAGGGCTGCAAAAAAGCAGGCTTACCAACCAGACACCTTGCTCCAGGCCCAGTCCCCACCACACCAGATAGCACAGAGGGCAGAAGTGAGCAAGGAAAATCCATGTAACAGCCATCAGAGAAGTTCTGAGCAAGAGAGGGGGGACCAGGGTGTTTAATGGAGGATAGGAATTTGTGACTGTTAGCATGGCAGAGACTGAGTCTTTTCTAGTTCAGTGTTTCTCAGCTGTTTCTCTTGAGCACCTCTCCCCAAAGAGTATTTTTCGATATTTTTCCCCCTAATATCAACCCCTCACCCCCAACTCTGTACCCGTTTTTGTAAGGTCAGCAAGCACTGAGAATGCCTTGGCACTGAGCTTTGGAGACCAGGCCTCTTCCCTCATCTCTCCCGTGCCTACTGCCCTGGCCAGTGAGGGGTCTTGCCGCTTTCTAGGGCTTTTGCTTATTTTTTGCACCTACATATTAGGAACTGTGCTGCTGGTGACTGCCAGGGACCAAGTGGTGGAATCAGTCTGGGAGTCCTCTTTCCTCTAGTCAGATACTCAGATTGTGATTTCTGGGGTCCTGGGTTACAGAGAGATGATGTCAGGATTTGAGTGTCTCTGGGACAGAGGGTGAAACTGACTTCCTTCACTCCCTTGGTCAGTCAGAACTTCCTTTCCCCTCTCTGGCTTGCTATACTATGTCCCAAGAATGTCTCTAGCTGATGGGTGGAAAGCATGCCCTTATCTAAGAGTCACCAGCCCAGGCAAATGGGATGAGAGTGAGCAGTTTTCTGTCATTACATTTAGAAGTACCTACACCATGATGCCCATGATTTTGCTTCTTGGCTGTTAAAATGTAAAATATTATTTGGCCGTTTATAGGAAAAGTTCACTAGATTCCTGATTTAGAAGGATTAGGTGACTTTTCTCAGGTCATTAGTGGTATAGTCAAGATCTTAACTTGACATCTTGATTCCTGAATTTTTTTTTTTTTAAAGATTTTATTTATTTATTTGACAGAGAGAAATCACAAGTAGATGGAGAGGCAGGCAGAGAGAGAGAGAGGGAAGCAGGCTCCCTGCTGAGCAGAAGCCCGATGTGGGACTCGATCCCAGGACCCTGAGATCATGACCTGAGCCGAAGGCAGCGGCTTAACCCACTGAGCCACCCAGGCGCCCTGATTCCTGAATTTTTTATTCATTCTTTTCAAAAAGTTCTTACTAAGTACCTACTTTGTGGTTGGTGCTCTTCCAGGGTCTGAGGACCTTGTGGTAAACAGAGATTATGCAGTGGTGGTAAAGGATGTTAAAAGATACTTCAATGTAAACATAACATTTTAAATTAAGATTAATGCCATCATATACAAGGATACTTATGGGGGTGGTCCTGATTTAGATCTGGAGGGGAGGGAAGGCTTCTCTCTAGGAATATCTTTAAACTTAGACGAGAAAGATGAATGAAGTTAGTTAGCCAGGGTGGAGATAAGTTGCAGACGGAAATTGTTGAGTTTGAGACCAGTGTGCTGGGGGTGTGGGAGTGGTGCCTGGTAAGGCTGGGAGGTGGGGAAGGGGACAGGGGCCTCTTTCCATTTGGGATGTAGGGCTCCGTTACCTTGGTTGAGGGGCAGCAGTTGCAAAATTGGAAGTTTATGTTTCTGTGTGTTGAGGTGGTATCCACCATCCCCTTTGCATCATCCCAGAGCCAGATGAAGTCAGAGCTGGCAGCTGTGGCCTCGGAGTTCGGGCGGCTGACACGGTTTCTGGCTGAAGAGCAGGCAGGGTTGGAGCGGCGCCTCCGAGAGATGCATGAAGCCCAGCTAGGGCGTGCAGGAGCAGCAGCCAGCCGCCTGGCAGAGCAGGCTGCCCAGCTGAGCCGCCTGCTGGCTGAGGCCCAGGAGCGGAGCCAGCAGGGGGGCCTGCGGCTGCTCCAGGTGAGCAGTGTCCCCTTCTTTATCACCCCTTCTCCCCAAAACCCCTATTTGCTCTGTCAGGCAGTGCTTACCAAACGTCTGTTCAGAGCTGCCTCTCTCCTCGTTGAGAGGACCCCACAATGATTTAACCTAAGACCAAAAGGTTTTTTGAGGCTGGGGACAGAGTTAATGCCAAATGTGGTGTGCATGTGATTATACCCAGTGAAAAGAAAGAAGATTCAATTGTAGAATGAGGGTTTTAAAGGAGAGTTGAGGAAAGAATTTTTGACGAGATATCCTGAAAAAGATTCACAAGTCATGTTGTGAAAATTCTTTTACTGGGGTTGAAAATTCTGTTACTGGTCTTGTAACAAATTGAGATGAATTAGGTGTGCTGAGGCATAGGGATGATTGAGATAGACATACGCTTATTGAGGGCCTTGAGGATGCTTTTTCTTACTCCCTGTTCAAGTTCAGTCCTTTCTCTGGCTGGAATCAGATTGGGAGAAAGGAGCTGTCTCTGTGCAGCTGACTCTCTCTTTGTCTCTTTTTCCCTCTCCCTCTTTTTGTTTCTGTTATTCCCAGGACATCAAGGAGACTTTCAATAGGTGTGTTGCCACCCTTTTCCTCTGTGACCCAGTGGCATCTGGTTCCCCATCCCTACCTTTCTTGGATATCCCGCTCCTTTCCTTCCTTCCCCAGGACCTGAGTTTCTGCCTCCTGGACCCTCCTCTCCTTCCCCTCAGCTTTTGCTCTTCCCTCTGGGAATATCATGGTCCCACCCCCTGCCCGGTCCCCTTCCTCTAGGTGTGAAGAGGTACAGCTGCAGCCCCCAGAGGTCTGGTCCCCTGACCCGTGTCAACCCCATAGCCATGACTTCTTGACAGATGCCATCGTGAGGAAAATGAGCCGGATGTTCTGTCAGGCTGCCCGAGGTAGGGAGGTCACTTCTATGACCTTCCTTTGCCTTTCCCTTTACAAACCTGAGATTGAGTTCTGATTGGGTTCTGAGCGGGGTGGGGGGGGGGG
>NC_081568.1:148577595-148600116 GCF_022355385.1 Mustela nigripes | reverse complement strand
GGGGTGGGTAGCAAGAAGAGCCAGGGCCAGAGGTTAGACCTGTCCAGTGTCCTGGAAACAAGAAGTGGAGGCCATAGAAACTCAAGTCTGGCTTTTAGGATGGGGTGGGGTGAGGACACCTGGAAGCCTGGGAGGGAGGCAAGGGGTAGACAGCAGGAGAGGCTGAATCTTAAGAGTTGGCTACTGATGGGGAAAAAGTTGTTCTTTTGTTCAGTTGTTCTGGCGTATTTGTCCCCCCCCCCCCCCCACCGCCCCAAGTGGACCTGACGCTGGACCCTGACACGGCTCACCCAGCTCTGATGCTGTCCCCTGACCGCCGGGGGGTCCGCCTGGCAGAGCGGCGGCAGGAGGTTGCTGACCATTCCAAGCGCTTCTCAGCCGACTGCTGCGTTTTGGGGGCCCAAGGCTTCCGCTCTGGCCGGCACTACTGGGAGGTAGAGGTGGGCGGGCGGCGGGGCTGGGCGGTGGGCGCTGCCCGTGAATCGACCCATCATAAGGAGAAGGTGGGCTCCGGGGGGTCCTCTGTGGGCAGCGGGGATGCCAGCTCCTCACGCCATCACCATCGCCGCCGCCGGCTCCACCTACCCCAACAGCCCCTGCTCCAGAGGGAAGTGTGGTGTGTGGGCACCAACGGGAAACGCTACCAGGCACAGAGCTCAACGGAGCAGACACTGCTGAGCCCAAGTGAGAAACCACGGCGCTTTGGCGTGTACCTGGACTATGAGGCTGGGCGCCTGGGCTTCTACAATGCGGAGACTCTAGCCCACGTGCATACCTTCTCAGCTGCTTTCCTGGGCGAGCGTGTCTTCCCTTTCTTTCGGGTGCTCTCCAAGGGCACCCGTATCAAGCTCTGCCCTTGATTAGCCTGCCACCCGCAGGGGCCCCTCTGGTTAGCACTTGGGGGGCGGGTGGTGGTGGAGGGTGGCCCATAAGTTTGGGGGCTCAAAGGCTCCTTCCACTGTTTGTTGCTTCCTGCTCCCCTTTGACCCAGGCCCGCTTCTCCCTCTAGGAGCCTAAAGAACCCTCCTGGCCTGCAGCTCAGCCTTCTCTCACCTGCAATGTCTGTCCAACAGGTCTGCATGGGTCCCTGATGAGAACAGCTGCCTGGTTTTCCTTCCCTCTATCCACCTAGGGGTCTGCATTTGAGTAGGGGATGAGGGGAGATTTAACTCCATTACTTAACTTCCCTTTCCCTGCTCTTCTACCTTGTCAGTTCTCAGGCTGGGGGTACTTGGGCAAGACACAGGTCTGCTCCCATTCCATTTTCTGATGCACATTTTAGCTAAGGGATTTGGAAGCTTTTTGGGGGGAGGCAGGTTGGGTGAAAGGGTAGAGCTGGGTAATAAATGTCTACTCTCCAGGGGAAGTAGGAGGGATTCTGAACTCCTTCCATCCCCAATTTCTACCTCCATAGACTGGCCAGAATTTAGCTTGAGAGCTCTGGAATGGTTGACATGATTGAAACTATATACCATTTTATCACCCAATAAATTATTTTCTCCTCCTTCCTTTTTTCCAGCACTCAAACTAGGAGTAAAGCTCACCCCACCCAAACCCTCCAGGTCTTTTCACTGCCAGGCTCCTTTCCCCTTTGCTCAATGGAGTTCCTTGTGTCAGTTTCCAGCCTCTTCATGTCTTTAGTTCTCTCCATTTGGTGAGCCCTGACCAGGAGCCTGGGGACAGGGGTTTGGATCCCCGGAAGAGCCTTGGGTATAATCTATTTTTCTAGTAACCCCTTGCCTTCTGTCACTTGTCAGCTTTTGTCCTCTACTTTGACAGAGGTCAATTTATGTTCCTGGGGAAAAGGGAAGATGGGTTGTGTTGTGGAAATAAAAAGTTTATTTGCTTCTTTGGTGGAGTCCTTTCCTTTAGGTGAGCAAAACAGGGATGAAAAAATCTCCATAGTAAGCCAGTTCTTCTGTAATGCCAAACAACTGAGGACTGATTATACCTTCCCCTGATAACTTGCCTTTTGCACTGGTCACCCCTTTCCCAGGTTTGATCTTATTCCCAGATGATGGTACTCATCCCCCAGCCCCATTTGAATGACCTATAGGTTTTTTTAAATTGAAACTCTTTTTAGAATATACTTGAGATTGTTTCCTGCTTTATGCAGATCACTGCTTTGAGGCTTTAAGACTACGGTTTTTCCAAGAATCTTCACATTTTCATAATCTCTGTGTCATTTTATCTAGTTGAAATACCATAAAAGCGGGAGAGGTCTCATTACCATTATGAGTTGATAGAAAAGGAAATGGAAAATCTGTACAGGTTACATCAACATGTTCCATGTTACTCCTCCACCATTTGAGAAAAAAGCCTTCTGTGACTCTTACTTACAAATACCTGCAGACCACTCTACAATTTTTAATGTCCAACAATGGAAGGAGTAAAAAGTAATGATTAAGCAGCAGTTCTTCTCGTGAGTGGTTTCATCACAGATGAAGGATTAAAAAATCTCCAACAAAAAGACTCAACCTCACTGCCTACCCTAAAACCTGGGGCATTTCAGAATATCTTCCTTTATAATACTGCTTTGAGCAATGACAATACCTATTTGTTCAATTATTTCTTATGTGTTAGAAGCTAGAACTGAGGTTTTACTAATCCTGAAGAACATTTTCTCCAGACTTAAGGGAGGCCTAGAGGATATATAGCTAAGACACAGGATATTGTGATACAGCATGGCATTACAAAGTAGCTTTTTTTGCTTATCAGAGAAAGACAATTTCTACAAGTCAGAAAACCAATGTTTTATTCCTAAAGCTCTGCCATATTTCTAACGGGTGCCGATGGTCACCTGCCACACACGCACCAGGTTGTCTGTGTAGCCAGCAAACAGAGTCTGCAAGGGAGAAAGGATAGCAACAGGTCATGTCAGAGCCACAGAACTCTACATTTCTAATAAGGATGGCCTTTCTTTTAAGATTCCTAGTCTTCTAACCACCAGGTTGTAGGTGGTATGTATTCCAGAGAAGACAATGGCTGGTATATTAAGGAGTCATACTTTTGTAAAATGGTTAAGTCATCTAAGGTGTCAACTGAAGGCAGGTAATCACTGACTGCTATATCAATTTACCTTCTGATGTGGGAACATGTACTCTATTCACTGACACAGCTAATCTGGTCCTCCCAAATCACCCTGGCAAATTTCGTCATTTTAACTTCATGTCAAAGATACACCAAGGACATAAAGGGGGAGAGAAAGGGTAGAAGCCAGGTCACTTAGGGAGAGACCTACTTACCTGGCCATCAGCAGACCAGGCCAGAGAGGTACACTGAGGTGGCTCTGCCTTGCTGCTCGTACTGATAACTTCTTGCTTTAGTTCATCTACAATGATCTTGCCTTCCAAGTCCTGAGGAAGAGGAAAATAATCCAGATAAGGATAGACCCTACTACAGGCATCTCTGGGTGCAGGGCAGGGGGAAAGAGGCTGAGGATGTTGCTGAGCAGCCTAAAAATGCACAGGACTGCCTCTCTTCCTCCCCTCCAGAACAACCTAGACCAACATGTCATTTATGCTGAGACTGAGTACGCTGTAATTTGCCATCCCCTTTAGCAGGTAAGTATCTGCCACCACGGTAAATTCCAATCATGGGAAGCTGTTAACTTGCTCTTCCTGGATCTCCACTGATAGCCCCACGGTTCAAGAAGCTTGAATCGCATCCGTGACAAATCAGGAACTCACAACACTGCTAGGGCTCAGAGAATACAGCCAGGTGCCTCAGCCTGAACTATAGCCCACACTCACCCAGATCTTGATGCTGGGGCCTGTGGCAGCACAGAGCCAGTATCGGTTAGGACTGAAGCACAGAGCATTGATGATGTCCCCACCATCGAGTGTATAGAGGTGTTTGCCTTCGTTGAGATCCCACAGCATGGCCTGGCCATCCTGGGAAGAGAAGGGAGTGACCAAAGCAGTATGCAACCTATTCAGATGTTAATGGTTTCAAAATTCCGTCCCTCCCCCGCAACAAATGTCCCCAAAGCTAATGATTCAAATACCAGTATTTACTTGAGTGCCTTTCCTTTAATCCAGGAAACCTCACCAACCCTGCAACATCCTGACAACTTCTAAGTAAATCGCTACAATTAGTTCTGAAAACGGAAACCTCCTAATCAATAGCTTCAAGAAATCAGCTTTACTGAAAACAATCTTTTTGTTTCAAAGAGTATGCCTTATTTATGTCATTTCTAGAAAGCAATCTTAAGAAATACTTATTCGTGGATAACTATCTCATTATTCTAAGTATTCTTTCTAAAACACTGTCCCCCACAGAGTAGGGACTCCCAGTTCCTGAATACCTTCCCTCCAGAAGCGCAGAGGGATCCATCTGGAGAGACAGTTACAGTGTTCAGGTAGCCCGTGTGGCCGATGTGATTGGTTTTCAGCTTGCAGTTTGCCAAGTTCCATACCTAGGTTTGGGACATTGGGGAGTAACAGGTGAAAATACTGGCTCTGAATCCACTGGCGTCAGGAGGGCTCAAGGCAGACAAAAAGGCACGGCACCTTATTTAAAAGCGCTCAAAGGACAGGTGGCCATTTTTTATTCTATCAGTAACAAAAAGGTTCAAAGAATCTGGGACACCCAAGGACAATTAAGATTAAAAAGGATTAACAAATGTTCTGTGTTGCTTTATGAGGGACACTGGGCTTAATTAGCTACCTCAGCAAGTTCTCAAAAACTAATGACCTGTACTTAGAAGACAGCAATAGGAAAAGCCAACTGAAGGACAAAGCTTTCAAAGTTAGAACCACCTGGGAGGCAGTGGGAGCACCCTGTGGCTGGTAAAGCACCTGGTTCCACGCTCACCTTGACCAGCTTGTCCCAGCCACAGGAGACAATAATGGGATTGCTGCTATTGGGTGAGAATCGGACACAAGATACCCACTCCGAATGGCTTTCATCCTGCAAAGGACAGAAAAGCAATCAGGAGAAACTATCCTGTCCCTATGAAACCAGAACCCCACCACACCCCCTTCCCTCACTTACATGGAAGATATTCATACCCCCAGAACCCAAACCTTAATATTAACAAAACCCCTTTAGAGTCCAGGCCAGGCCTGAAATCACCACATACTGCCAAGGTTAAGAAGAGGAGAGAATCTTGAACATGTGCCTTCACAGTTACCTGGACAGTATATTTGCATACACCCAGAGTATTCCACAGCTTGATAGTTTTATCTCGGGAGCCAGAAACAATCTGCCGGTTGTCAGAGGAGAAGGCCACACTCAGCACGTCCTTGGTATGTCCTACAAATCTGCGTGTGGTGGTACCCCTGAGAACGAAGACTTGGTCAGTCTCTAAATGCCACAAACCACCTTCCACATCACACTGTTTCCCTGGCCTTGCTCCTGTCTCACTGCGGCTGCCATTAATCACATGATCCTGGAAATGGGTCTGATCACAACAGGCATCCCTTCAGAATTGCAGGACATGTCCTCACTCCCACGTGGGGATTGGCTGACAATGTCGTTCTGTCATCACTGGGATCCTCCATTATGCCTGAGGATCCAAAGCCTGAGCTCCCAAGCTAACCAGCTTCAAACACTCGCCTACTCCCAACCACAGTGTGTGGCAAAACTGCTCAACCAGCCCACTCCTAACAATTCTGCTTAACTAATTAAAAGTAGCAAGGATGGAAATCTAACAACCCCAACCAGCTGCTCTACGTACTCTCAGTTCCCACAGTGAACCTCACTGTCCCTTGGAAACCACGTCCCAACAGCATCTACCTCATTTCTGCTCAGCTTTTCCCCATTGCCCCGGAGTTAAATGAGCAGCTACTTGCGTTGTGAGATCCCAGAGACGAAGGGTTCCATCCCAGGAGCCGGAGAGGGCAAACTGGCCATCTGAGGAGATGACCACATCACTGACAAAGTGGGAATGACCCCGAAGAGCACGCTGAGGGATGCCATAGTTAGTCTCATCCCTTGTCAGCTTCCACATGATGATGGTCTTATCTAGGGGAAGTTAAGAGAGAAACCCAGTGAGGAATCCCATAGCCACTTGCTGATAATCCAGGATCCCTCAAGGTCATTGCTGGATTCAAGAAAACAAATTAAAGACACTCAAGGGCAGAGGAGAACCACAGGCTGAGAGCTGTTATTAGTCAAGGGAAGCGATTGGCTATTTAGAAAGGAGTCAAGTAGAACTAAGTAATGCCACAAAAATTAAACTCAGGGGTGCAGAATTTGATTAGACTACGTATGTCCTCTTCTAATATTCGGATCAACTCACCATCTCTTTTATGTCTACTCTGAGGTCTAAACCATGAACACTGCCGCTTGGGTATGGGAAGACGAGCTAGCTATGGGATTCCTACAACTGCTGCTGGAAAGCTGCCTCACACGCTATGGGACTGGTTGCTTTCACGGAAACGTGTTAGGCTCAGCAAGCTTTCCAATTAAGCGCCAAACATTATCCTGGCCCCAGACTACTTTTAATAGTGGGCGGCGGGGGGGGGGGGGGGGGGGGCACGAGAGGCCCCCAAATGCTGCCAAATTTGGAGAATGAAAAAACCGAGAGCGCGGGGTGGGGGGTTTGGAAGGCACGGGCCAGCAAGGAGATTGGAGTCACAACGTTCCCTTGGAGTCCATGCACTACCCACTACGAACAGGGCCGGGCGGAAGCTCAGAAACAGCCTCTGGATCTCAGCACAGGCACTCAGATGGCATGTTGGGGTCATCACAGCCCCGCCCGACCCCGTAGGCTCCTGGGCACGCTCAGCCACACACACCTGCGAGAAGATGGGCAAGAAATAAAACCCAACCCTGCAATCCTCCTGCCAGCCACGAGCTGACAGATCTCCATCTCCGCCAAGTGGGATGTCTCACGGGCTTGTCCTGGCTGAGGCCTAGGGCCGGGGCCGCATACCGCAACCCACACCCGGACCGAGTTTTCCAAGCAGCCAACTCGCGCTCCACTGACAACGCCAGGCGACCCCCCTATTCCTCAATCCTCTGCCCCGCACCTTAGCTCGTACCTCGAGAGGCGGACAGTATCATGTCCGGGAACTGGGGAGTCGTGGCGATCTGAGTCACCCAGCCGTTGTGGCCCTTGAGGGTGCCACGAAGTGTCATCTGCTCAGTCATGTTGGCGGCGAGTGCGGGTGTCACCGAGGCGACAAGGATGGAGCTGGATAGTTCAGAGAGACTAGCAGCACAGCCGCTCCCGCCGCGGCCCTGCAGAGGAAAAGAGAGAAAAGGCCCCCGCCGGAACCGGAAATACCCGCCCGTTGGAACAAAAATGGCGGACCCCGTCGTTCACTTCTGCTTAAGATGGCGGTGCCACGTAGGTTAAAGGGCGAGTTGAAATGACAAAACTTCATGGTCCTCTCTCCGACGCAACATAGTTTGGCTGAAACCAACTCCCCCAAGTGTTTGAAAAGGTCCTAAAACGTCCACTGGGGTATGGTGTGTAAGAAGCGGAAGAGCAAAAGTGCACGGCACGTTTCCGGAAGGATCGCCCGGCGCCTTCACTGCCCCCATGTGGCGCAGCGCGAGCGCGGCCCTTTCCGCTTGCTGCTCGGCTTCGTTTCGAGGTGAGAACTGCGAGCAAGGGTAAGCAATATGAAAAATGTGGTGCTTGGTTTTAAAGTGTACTGCTCAGGTGAACTGTTAAACCCTGACGGGTTTCCATCGCAGAGGGCGGCTGCTCCCTCAGGAGGTTTTTGCTCCGAGGAAATTGGCTAAGCCACTCTCTGTACGGAAGGAGTTAGTGCAGGCGGAGGTTCAAGCATGAATGAGTTACGGAGCTGAAAACCGGGGAGGAACGAAAAACTGGCCTGTGGGCTCCTTGTCGGCCACCCAGCTCTCGCCGGGGCAGGAGTGCGGAGGGCCGTCGCAAAAACAAAAAGGAGAGGAAAGGCCTCCGGGCTCTGACTTCTGGGGACTCGGGTGGAAAGCCGGCTTTGAGCCTCACCACTTCACAGAAAGGTCGGCGGGTCTGGGGGGCTAGGCGTATCCCCTCAGACTGGGAAGCAGTGGAACATGGCTCCCAGGCTGCTTAACGGCCTCCCGTATAACCGCATGGTACGTGAATATGTGATGCCTCCCACTACCGCACATCCTTGCTGTTAAGAGACGATGCTGGCAGACGGCGCCGTTGTCACAAATTTTCTTTAAGGGGAAGATGCATAACCAGAATGATAGCAGTCGCTGTCATCTATGCAAAATAAGGGGGGGGATTATACGTAAGTGTTTATTTTCTGTTTGTAACACGTGTTATGTTTCACATTTGTGAAAGAGGTTGGAAATAATATTACCCACCAAAAATGGTGTTGAGGAGAGTAAATGAGTTCTGATAGGTAAAGTGCCCAGAACAATGCCTGGCAGAATGAATGCAGGCAAACTTAAACTCCCTAACACCTTTTGGATACCAGGTTTTGTTTTAAGTTTTGTGGGATACAGCTGTGATAAAGATGGTGAAGAGCTGGTTTTCTTGGAGTTTACATTTGCTGGGGTGATCGGATAGGAGACTGAGAGAAAGGAGAAGTAGGAGACAGCCCTGTGGATATTGGGAAGATAAGATTTCATAAGAGAACTCGTATGGCAGGGGCGGGGGAGGGGAGAAGGATTCAGTGCCAAAAGTCCTGAGCTGGAGTGTGGGGGCTTCGGAAAACCAAACAGTGAGATGGAGGTGAGGAGCAGTTGACAGAGGGGGCCAGCAGGCTTGGCAAAGGGCCATGGCTTCTCAGGGTGGGGTCCTATGTTTCAGGGGTCCCTGTTACCTGTCTCCATAACACCCCCAGTTAGCTACCTTTTCTCTTTTCCAACACTGAACTCGAACTGGACCCCAACTCATACCCATGATTTGTTTGTCCTGTGGTCATGGGAGACCCACACCGATATCCAGCTTGCTGTTCATAGCTCAGGTCATGCCAAGTACTCTGGACGGTTGGGACAAATGGAGGGGTGAGAGATTTCATGCATCTTCCAGTGCAGATGCACAGTGCAAACACTCCCCTGGCTGTTGGCCTATATATGCAGAGGATTGGCTCTCAGTTCAAGAACACATACATGTTCATCTCCTACCCACACTCTAAAGAGATCATTGCTTAGTCATATCATATCCCCCCCCCCCCCGGAGAAATCTTTTTGGCTCTCTGTTTTCTTGAATTTTGCGAGGGAGCCCCTGTGGAGTCAACGTCCCTGAGGTAGGGTCACTAGTACAGGTTTATTTTGTTTTTGTATGTCTGTCTGTCTACCTGTCACAGAGAGAGCACAAGCAGGGGGGATGGCAGGCAGAGAGAGAAGCAGGCTCTGTGCTGAGAAAGAGCTCATGTGGGATCATGACCTGAGCCGAAGGCCAATGCTTAACCAACTGAGCCACCCAGGCATCCGCTGGAGTACAGGTTTAACATGAGCTTCCAGGTTTCTCAGGCTTGCTTAAAAACACCACATCTCGGCACTGGTCGGTTCCCAGGCTAGCCCTGCCCTCTCCAGGCCCCTTCTGCGGGTGTGGGGGGTCGGGGAGGCCCTTCCCCAAGTCCTCCCTCAGGCTACCAACACCAGACCAAGATTTCTGTAGCTGTCTTTGGCCTCCAGCAATTCCGCGGGCCCCTCCCTACACTGGCCCCTTACTCTTTGAGACAGTTCTGGCAGCTCCCCCTCCTGCTGGGCCAAGGGAGGAATTAGGGTTTTGCCTTGGAGCCCACCAGCACCGATCTGGCAATGCCAGCGGAGGAGAGGGAGAAATGGAATGTAGTAGACTCCCTGAACAACCAGGCCACAGGATTGGGCTTTCTACCTCGAAGTTTCTCTCCAGTCACTGCCTGGCTTCTTTTCTCTTGGAGAGGATGTTGGCAAGCCATAAAACCACTGAGGGGCACTCCTGAATGGAGGGAGGCCTGGCCCCGACTCTCAGGACACTTCGGTGTAGCTAGGTGTAGAGATGGGGTGCAGCGGCAGCCTTCCCCTCTCAGCCCAAGTTGGAGTTGAGCCCCACACATGCCTGCTTCCCTCTCAGCCCGCTGACTTCCTGCTAGGCATATGGGCCCACCTGGACTACTCTCTCCTCAAGCCTGGTCCCTTCCAGAGGGAGGACTAATCTCAGCTGCTGGATGCATCTTAGGAATAAGCTTCACACTTCCCACCACAGTCTGCTGCCTCTGTAGGCATCGGTGGGGGCCTCAGGGCCTTTTCTTTCCGGGTGTCTTTGATCTGGCCTCTCAAAGGTAGAAACCTGCTGGAGGGCCCCACCTGACCTTGGGAGAAATTGGGGAAAGTTACTCTGCCTAGTTCTGCTTCTGAGGCCACCCCTCTGGTAAGTTCCCCAAGCACTTCTGGTTCCGTCTCCTGGGCTGCCTGTTTTCTCCCATGCCCCGATTGGCACCACCTTCATTCGCCAGACAAGGTAAACAAAGGAGAAATTTGTAAGGATGTCTGTCTCACTATTTCTTTTCTGGTGGCAATCCCTAAGATCACACAGCTGGAAGAAGTCCCTCTGGTTTCCCTGCTAGAGGCCTATGACCTCTCTTCTAGGAACAGAAGCCTCTATTCCCTCCTGCCAGCGTTCAGGAGGTAAAACAGGTCTTCCCTTCAATGAGGTGGTGAGGACTATTGTGGGAGATAGTTGAGGGGCTTGGGAAAGGGGTGTGGCCAAGACCAGAGGGCTTCTGTCAGCTAAAGCAAGTGGCTTCCCTTCATTTTGCTGTTCCTCCACAGATTGTGTGGTTGGCATTGGCTTGCACCATATTCCTTTTGTGGGTACACTGGCCCTCCACTTCTGCATCTGTCAGTTCTCTCAGAACGCACACATTGTTCTGCCTGGAAGCCCACCATATCCTACCCTCACTTTTCTTCGTTAATCTAAGCTTCCTTGAAATCGCTGCCTTAAGGAAACCCTCTGTGACCTTCAAGTCTAGGTTAGGCTCCTTGTTTCCTGCCCTCATAGTGATGGTGTTTGGGGCCTTCCTAGCTCTTAGCTCAGTTTGCCCTTAATTGAATTCCTCAGGGCTTTTCCTCGGTGCCCTGAGGTCAGGGACTGATGGTCTGTTTGGGCTGTTACATCCTCTTGGTTGTGGAAGATTCTAATCTTGGTGACTAGCCTCATAGGCTATGTAGTTAAGGGTAGATAGTTAAAAGGTGTTCCAGGCAGAGGGATGACCATGGGGAAGAGGTGTTAGAGTGGTTTGCATGCAGAGGTTTGGGAGATGGTTTCAAATGGAAAGGTAGGAGAGAGTGAAACCCAAGGTGGTCGGGGAGCCCCTATCAGGAAGGAGTTGACTAGAAAGGAATTTTGTCCTGAAGCCTCTAATTGTCTCTTTAGGATTGTCTAATCCCTCTCCTGCCTAGACTTGATTTTGCTGCCAGTTATTTGTTGTCAGAATGGAGGGTAGGTTGGAAGAGTGAGACAAGAAACAAGAATTTAGAAGCTGGACAGGAGGGTCTGTAAGGAGGGTCATGAGAGTCCTATAAAAGGAGGCACTGAGGACTTTCCATTGGCCATATGAGTGATCAAGTCAACATCTCTAATCCATCTCTCTCCTCCCTCTCCTACCTTTTTCACTCCAATATTTAGAATTGGGCTGTGATTATAGAAACTGTTTCATGATTGAGGCCTAAAGAATTAAGCTCAAAAAGGTTGGAAGGCAACATGGGAGGTTCTGTTCTTATTGTAGGTTCTATTCCATACCTGGTGAGAGGTAGGGATGTGACAATAAATCACTGCCAGGAACGGATATTACAAAAAATCACATATAATTTCTTTATGTGTCTTGATAAATATTTAGTGTCCACTTTAGGCAGGAATCTGAGGTCTAACAGTCCCCTAGAAAGCATCTAAGGCATTCTGTTGGTATTTTCCCTGGGAGATGGGACTGTGGCATTCCCCAGGCCCTAGGTGCTTCAGCAGATATGCAGAATTATAAACAAGCTAGGAGAAGGCAGGCCTCTGGCTTGTTAAAGGATTTAAAACACCATTAGGTGGTAGGGAGAAATAGAAGGTGACCCAAGGTGTCTTTTTTCAGATTTTTACCTGGAAGAGAATTTGGTAAGAAGTAGGGTTGGGAGAATATGTTGAAATGGAACTTTGAGGCTGGCTAGCTTACCACAAAAGGGCTGAAGAGAAAATAGTCCTTCATGCTCATACTTGGGTTAAAACGCCAGAGCTTGCTGAGAAATTCCATCCTTTGCGGGTGGGGCGGGTAGAGAGAAATCTTTGTGCTTAGGGAATGGCAGACAAAAAGGGGGTGTGACCTCCAGGGATCCTCTTGTAGGTGGCCTTGGTCTTTCATTTTTGTGGAGCCCTGCTTTGGTACCAAGTGGAATTGTCAATCAAGTCTCTGATGAACTCTGCATCTGAGTCCTTTAGGATGGGGTAAAATATTAGGAAGGTCTAAGCTATGGAAGAATAAGAAAAAGCCCCTCCCTGTTTTTTTAAGGCTGTTTTTAACTCAAATCTACTTAAGGCCATTTTCCTCCTTTTGGAGGGATAGAGATGGGGAGAAGAGTAGTAACTTAGAGGGCCATTTCCTTCCTTCTTTGCTGGTCTGCTGTCACATCTTCAACTTCTCACGTGCCAAGATAAGCTATTTCCCCCTGCCCAGGATACTCACACTGTGCTAAGGACTCTGGTTTGTAGGCAAAGACTATGATTAAAAGTTAAATTTGTCACCACTTTTGGCTCTCACAGTCTCCTCCTTTTCAGCCCTGTTATTCCTAAAACCTCTCACTTCCTTTTTTCTCATTATCACTGCCAGTACACTACTTTTCCTTCTAGGACTCCTTGATCTCTTTACCACCCTCTGTCAGGATCTGGGTGTGAGAGGAGAAAGGGAAGAACCCACTTACCTCCTTTAATGCTAGGTTTTGCCCCACATCCCATTGTCAGAAAGTCAGGCACCAAATAAAACCTTATTTATTCTCATATTCCTCCTATTTTGAGGCCCCAGTCCTGGCTTTTTTTTGGGGAAGAGGGTAATGCAGTTTGTATTTTACCTACTTCCTATTAGAGTTCTCCCCTATCACATTTCTCACATGTGATCCACATGAATCACAAGTGGAACTGTTCAAGACTGTTTTAGTTAGGGGCGCCTGGGTGGCTCAGTGGGTTAAGTGTCTGCTTTTGGCTCAGGTCATGATCCCAGGGGCCTGGGATCGAGACCCTCCTCAAGCTGTCTGCTCAGCTGGAAGCCTATTTCTCCCTCCCTCTCTCCCTCTTTGCCTGCTTGTGATCTCTCTCTGTCAGAGATCTTACTTGACAGAGATTAAATAAAATCTTAAAAAAAAAAAAAACTGTTTTAGTCAGATTTTTAGAAAATACAAGAAGGCCTTTTAAATATTTTCTTCCATGCCCCAAAATACCTTTGAGCCTACATCTCTTGATTGGGAAAAGAGTTGTCTCACTTCTTTTTTGTTTTTACTTGACCCTCACTAAGAAATGCACTGCACACGTTAATCCAATACAGACTTGCACATGTATAACAGAAACAGTATTTCTGGATATTGTCCTTTCCCTTACGGCATTTAATGCACCCTGATATGTTCTATTTTGCTTAAGTAAAATGTTGTTCAAGACCACTGGTATGATTGGACCCCTCATTAATTCATCACTGTTTGGTTTGAGGAGCACCACCTGCACTACTGGAATCCCTCCTCTCCCTCTGGGCCCAGACTTGAACAGTAGGTTCTAGAGAGCAAGGATGGTAAATGGGCTGTTAACATTGTACATGCAGCTCCTCGATCATTGTGCCAAACATACAGCAAGTACTTACATAGCTGCTGGGTAAATAATGAATCAATCCAACAAATTGCAACCATCAAGCCCTGCTGATTTTTATCTCCTCAAACCTAGGCAGCCTTCTCTCTCTCTCTGTTCCTGCCATCCTAGACCTGACCGCATCAGCTTCCGGCTGGATGGATGGAATTTCTTAACATTTCAGTCCATCCTGCAGCCAGCAGAACCATCTGCCTGAAATGGAAATCCGACACACTCATCCCAGGCTGTTGCCTCTGTCTTTGGGCATATTCTCCCACCTAGAAGGCTTTTGTCTTACTGCTCCCCCCAGATATAGCTCCCTAATTATCCTTCAGGTCTCTGTCTAGGCACAATGTGAAGATTCTTCCACAAGGCTTCTCCCAGGCTGTGTTAGCACTCCACCTGTCACTTTGTGTGATCTTGGGTTTTCTTAATAACTGTGCTGCCATATCCCCATATGGAAGTAAAGAGCGTTGTTGTGAAGTTGGTATTCCAATTATTATTGACATCTGTAATTAGATCAGCGCCCACTGGTGTTCTCTTTGTATCCCCATTACCTACAGTTATATTCCTTTCCTATAGTAGATGAGCCATAGAAGAAACTCACCCCATTTCCTGTCCTCTTCCTCTTTGAATAGGATCAAGAGATTGGGACCTTGTGATGAAAAGTAGCCCATCTCTCATTTAGTGGTTCTCAGAACTGTATGTTTGGAGAGGGAGGGATTTGAAACCTAGGCCTGACCTGCCTACAGTGGGGCATCTATTGGGAGTGTTTGTTATGAAACTAACAAATTCCCGGTGTGTAGTCTGGGAGACTTCCCAGAGGTCTTAAATGAGCCTGAGGAGCCATGAGGGAGAATCTTGAGCAACAAGAACTGGAACTGTGTTTCAGGGTTGGAATATTTACCCATTTCTGAATGCAGGTTTTACCTTACACATGAAATGGCAGAAACAGCTGGGGAGAACAAGGTAAGAGGGGGCTTCTCAAAAGCAAATTCTTGCCTGCCCTGGAGGGGGGTGGGGTGCACTGAACCCAGGCAGGAAGGAGGGCTGAAGGAAAAGAGCAAGGGGTAACATGTACAGGGAAAAGATGGTGGGAGGCTAGAGGGAGCATCTTGGAGGAACTGGTAAAACTTAAAAGGCATATAGCAGATACCCATTCTAAAGAATACCTAGATGTATAAGAATCTTTAATACCGGGGGAGGGGGCGTAGGGAGAGGGTGGTTGGGTTATGGACATTGGGGAAGGTATGTGTGTCAGTGCTGTGAAATGTAAACCTGGCGATTCACAGACCTGTACCCCTGGGGCTAATAATACATTATATGTTAGTAAAAAATTAAAAAAAAAATTGTATATGCCGTTGTCACCTGCCCTCCCCATCTTTAATACCTATTTCTTTTATCTTCTCTAAATTACCCTTCCTGAAGTTCAAGTGCCAGCTGGAAGGGGCTTCTTTCATATTCCCTCAGATTGTTGTAAAGCTTATCTGATCTTTACCAGAAGAGAAGTGAGGCTTGGTTTTAAGCCCCTTTGCAACCCTGGCATCCTTGCAACAAGGCATACTTCTATCTGCAGGAGGACTGCTTGCCATCTCCTGAACCCAACCTGGAGCTGTGGGTTATCAGAGCAGGTGACCTGGCACACCCATGGCATCAGGCCATTTTCTCAGGGCATTGGCAAAATGGCAGCAGTGGGGGTACTCGGGGGCTGGAGCTTAGCAATGGTGGTAGCTGCCGGTGTATTTTTCACAGGATGTTCAGAAAATGTATCATGGAAACTCACCTCAGCTTCTTTGGTTTTTTAAGATTTTATTTTATTTTTAAAAATTTTATTTATTTATTTGACAGAGAGAGAGAGATCACAAGCAGGCAGAGAGGCAGGCAGAGAGAGAGAGGGGGAAGCAGGCTCCCTACTGAGCAGAGAGCCTGATGCGGGACTCGATCCCAGGACCCTGGCATCATGACCTGAACCGAAGGCAGCGGCTTAACCCACTGAGCCACCCAGGCACCCCTAAGATTTTATTTTTAAGCAATCTCTGTACTCAAGGTGGGGCTTGAATTCATAACCCCAAGATCAAGAGTTGCATGTTCTTCCCACCAAGCCAGCCAGGTGCCACTCACATCAGCTTTATTAGGCTGGAGAAGCCCACTTAAGAGTTCAGTGGCAGATAATTTTTTTTCACTTTTTTACATTATATTCGGTTAGCCACTGTATAGTAGTACATCATTAGTTTTTGATGTAGTGTACAATGATTCACCAGTTGCATGTAACACCCAGTGTTCATCACAAAATGTGCCCTCCTTAGTGCCTGTCACCCAGTGACCTTATCCCCGCACCCACCTCCCCTCTGAAACCTTCAGTTTGTTTCCCAGAGTCCATAGTCTCTCATGGTTCTTCTCTCTCCCCAATTTCTCCTCCTTCAGTTTTCCATCCCTTCCCCTATGGTTCTTTGCACTATTCCTTCTAGTCCACATGAGTGAAACCATATAATTGTTTCTCTGCTTGACTTAGCATAATCCTCTCCAGTTCCAACCATGTTGATTTAAATGGTAGATATTCATTCTTTCTAATGGCTGAGTAATATTCCATTGTATGCATGAATCACATCTTTTTTAATCCATTCATCTGTTGAAGGGCCTCTCAGCTCCTTCCGCAGTTTGGCTATTGTGGACACTGCTGCTATGAACACTGCATGTGCCCCTTCTCACTACACCTGTATCTTTGGGGTAAATACCTAGTGCTGCAATTGCTGGGTCATAAGGTAGCTCTCTTTTTAATGTCTTGAGGAACCTCCGTCCTGTTTTCCAGAGTGGCTGTACCAGCTTGCATTCCCACCAACAGTGTAAGAGGGCTCCCCTTTCTCCACATCCTTGCCAACACTTGTTTCCTGTCTTGTTAATTTTTGCTATTTTAATTGGTGTAAGGTGATATCTCATTGTGGTTTTGATTTGTATCCTGCCGGTCCAGCTGGAGAAAGACACCTGAAAGTAGGGCTGGGAGATTTAAGGAAAAGAGAGAGAGAGAGACAGCGGGCTCAGGAGGACTACTCCATCTCAGGCAAGTAGCAACTTTATTTCTTCATGTAATCACTTTCATACAGCTTCAGCACAATGCTGGTATCAATACTCAATCATATATGTCAGTGAAAAATGAGTCAGGCAGGATGTTAACAGGCTATTAACCTCCAGACTTTTGTAATAATCTTAAGGTTCCAAGAATGTGTTTTTTCTTAAGATAAGTCATAAGTGAATCACATAAAACTATGCAGATGTTATTTTCACCCTGAATAGCCTTTCAGAGTCAAGCCATGCGAGCGTCCCCGCTGGACTTGCTCCAGGTTCCCTTGGCACACAAGGGCGTCCCCAAGTGTGTCTAAGTTCACTTCTTATCCAGGCTTCCAGAGTCATAACAATGCAAACAGTTCCCAACAGTATCCTGCCACATTGTTGAAAGGATAGCCTCTGCAGTATCCCATAGGTTCTGGACTGATGTGTTTTCATTCTCATTAGTTTCCATGACTTAAGTTCTTCCTTAATTTCCTGGTTGACCAGTCATTCTTTAGTAGGATGTTCTTTAACTTCCACATTTCAATTCCTTCCAAATTTTTTCTTGAGTTCCAGTTCCAAGGCACTGTGGTCGATAACATGCAGGGAATAATCTCAATCTTTAGGTATTGGTTGAAACCTGATTTGTGACCAATATGTTATCTATTCTGGAGGAAGTTCCATGTGCATTCAAGAATGAGTATTATGTTATTTTAGGGTGGAATGTTCTGTATGTATCTACACAGTCCATCTAGTGCACTGTGCCATTCAAAGCTCTTGTTTCTTTGTTAATCTCCTGCTTAGATGACCTGTTTATTGCTGAGAGGTCTACTACTATTAATATATTATTATCAGTATGATTCTTTATTTTGGTTAACAGTTGCCTGCTCTCATCTTGGGGACAGAGATACTTAAAATTGTTGGATTTTTCTGTGGGATAGACCCTTTAGGTATGATAATAGTATTCCTTTATATCTCTTACTACAGTCTTTGGTTTAAAACTCCAATTTGTCTTGTATGAGAGTAGCTACCCAGCTTTCTTTTGAGGTCCATTTGCATGATAAATGGTTCTCCATCCCCTTACTTTCAATCTGGAGGTGTCATTAGGTTCAGAATGAGTCTCTTGTAGGCAGCATATGGATGAGTCCCATCTTTTTATCCAATCTGAAACCCTGTGCCATTTCATTTTTCAGGCTGTTTGAGAGTAACTATTGAAAGATATGAATTTAGTACCATCATATGGCACTGAACTCCCTGTTCCTGTAGGTTATCTTTGTTACTTTCTGGTCTGTATTACTCTTGGGGTCTTTTTTCTTTTATAGAACACACCCCCCCCCCGCCCCGGCTGCCTTGGTGGTCACACATCCTTTCACTTTCTGCCTGTCCTGGAAGCTCTTTGTCTCTCCATCCATTCTGAATGACAGCCTTGCTCGATGAAGTATTCTTGGTTGCATGTTCATCTCATTTAGTACCCTGATTATGTCTTGTCAGGTCTCTGTGGACAGGTCTAATGTTATTCTGATGTTCCTCCCTCTACAGGTAAGATATCTCTTCCCCCTAGCTGCCTTGGCTCTAAGATTAGCAAGTTTTACTAGTCTATAGCGGGGCATTGGTCTGTTTTTATTGATCATGGGAGGGGTCCTCTCTGCCTCTCAGACACAGATCCTTCTTTTCTTCCCCAGATTAGGTAAGTTTTCAGCTATGGTTTGCTCAAGTATACATGCTTGTCCTCTCTCTCTCTCTCTCCACCCCCTCAGGGATCCCAGTAATTCAGACTTTGGAATGTTTCATGGTGTCACTGGTCTCTCTACTTCTGATCTCATGAGCTTGTAGTTATTTTTCTCTATCATTCTTGACTTCCTTCCTTTCTAACAGAGATCTTTTAGATCAGTAATTCAATCTTCTTTCTTATTTACCCTGGCATTCAGAGCATCCAGTTGAGATGGCATCTCCTTCATAGCATTTTTAATGTCAGCAACAAGAGCTCTACATTCTGCCATTATAGATTCTAAACCGTTGCTAACAATTTTCTCAAGACTAAATAGCGACTTTATAAGTGTTACTCTGAAGTCTTTTTCTGACATCTGCCTTAGATCTGTATTTATTAAGTCTGTGGCAGAGGCCATCGCCTCTGGTTCTTTCCTTCGTTGGGAGTTCCTCCTCCTAGTCATTCTCTTGAGGGATGGTTGAGGGAATGTAGAGGGTCCAAAATATCAACTACGACTCAGGCAAGATGAATCTGAGGAAAATCTGTAGTGTCAGAAGCTGCCACTGAAAAAAAAAAAAATTAAATAATTTTTATTAAAAGGGGGTGGTAAAGGAAGAACTCAAACAGTTCATGGAAACCAGTGAGAATGAAAACACCCTGGTCAAAAACCTATGGGATACGGCAAAGGCAGTCCTAAGGGGGAAATACACAGCCATCCAAGCCTCAGTCAAAAAAATAGAAAAACCACGAATTCACTAACTTCACCCCTTAAAGAACTGGGAAAACAAACAAACAAACAAAACCAACAAATGAAGCCTAAGCCATGTACAAGAAGAAAAATAAGATCAGAGCAGAGATCAATGAGTTAGAAACCAGAGATACAGTAGAGCAGGTCAATGAGATTAGAAGCTTGTTCTTTGAAAGAAAAGATTAATAAACCACTCGCCAGACTTATCCAAAAGAAAAGAGAAAGGACCCAAATTAATAAAATTATGAATAAAAGTGGAGAGATCATTACTAACACCAAGAAAATAGACACAATTATCAGAAATTATACATGCCAATAAATTATGCAACATGAAAGAAATGGATGCCTTCCTAGAAACTTATAAACTACCAAGACTGAAACAGGAAGAAACTGTCAACCTGAATAGACTGATAACCAGTATCAAAACTGAAGCAGTCAATCAAAACCTCCCAAAAAACAAGAGTCCAGGACCTGATGGATTCCTGGGGAATTCTACCAAACATTCAAAGAAGAAATAATATCTATCCTCCTGAAGATGTTTTTAAAAAAATAGAAACAGAAGGAAAACCTCCAGACTCATTCTGAGGCCAGCATTACCCAGATCCCCAAACTAGGCAAAGATCCCATCAAAAAGAATTTCAAACCAATATCCCTGATGAATATGGATGCCAAAATTTTCAACAACATCCTAGTTAATAGGATCCAACAGGACATTAAAAGGATTTTCATCATAACCAGATGGGATTTTACCCTTGGATACAAGGGTGGTTCAACATTCTCAATTCAATCAGTGTGATAAAACACATTAAAAGAGGGGAGAAGAACCACATGGTCCTCTCAATTGATGCAGAAAAAGCATTCAAACTCTTCAGAATATAGGGATAGAGGGAACAGTCCTCAATTTCATAAAAACCATCTATGAAAAGCCCACAATGAATGTCATCCTCAATGGGGAAAAGTTGAGAGCATTTCCTTCAGATCAGGAACATGACAAGGATGCCCACTCTCGCCATTATTGGTCAACGTAGTATAGCAACATCAGACAACAAAAAGAAATAAAAGGTATTCAAATTGGCAAAGAAGAAGTCAAACTCACTCTCTTTGCAGATAACATGATGCTTTATGTGGAAAACCCAAAAGACTTCACCCTCAAACTACTGGAACTCACACAACAGTTCAGTAATGTGGCAGGATACAAAATCAATGTACAGAAATTAGTTGCTTTCCTATACACTAACAATGTAACTGTAAAAAGAGAAATTAGGGAATCAATTCCATTTTCAGTAGCACCAAAATCAGGCGATATCTCGGAATAAACCCACACAACAGGTGAAGGACTTATATTCTAGAAACTACAGAACACTTATGAAAGAAATTTAAGACCCAAAAAGATGGAAAAACATTCCATGCTCATGAATCAGAAAAATAAACATTGTTAAAATGTCTATACTGCCCAGAGCAGTCTATAGTTTCATGCCATCCCAATCCAAATTTCATGGGCATTTTTCAAAATGCTGGAACAAACAATCCTAAAATTTGTATGGAACCAGGAAAGACCCTGAATTGCCAAAGGAAATGTTGTAAAAGAAAAAGCTGGGGGCATCATGTTGCCGGACTTCGAGCTACATTACAAAGCTGTGATCACCAAGACAGCATGGTATCAGCACAAAAACAGACACACAGATCAATGGAACAGAACTGAAAGCCCACATATGGGCCCTCAACTCTATGGTCAAATAATCTTTGACAAAGCAGGAAAAAAATATCAATGGAAAAAGGACAGTCTCTTCAATAAATAGCACTGGGATAATTGGACAGTTATATACAGAAGAATGAAACTCAACCGTTCGCTTACACCATACACAAAGATAAACTCAAAATGGATGAAAGACCTCAGTGTGATAGTATAGAATAGGAATCCACCAAAGTCCTAGAGGAGAACATAGGCAGTAACATGGGCCACAGCAGCATCTTTCAAGACCAGTCTCCAAAGGGAAGGGAAACAAAAGTGAAAAGGAACTTTTGGGACTTCATCAAGATAAAAATCTGCACAGCAAAGGAAAGAGTCAACAAAACAAAGAGGCAACCCATGGAATGAGAAAAGATACTTGCAAGTCACACTACAGATAAAGGGCTGATATTCAAGATCTATAAAGAACTCAAACTCAACACCCAAAAAATAATCAAGTCAAAAACTGGGCAGAAGACATGAATAGACACTTCTCCAAAGAAGATGTACAAATGGCTAGCAGACACGAAAAAATGATCTATATCATTAGTCATCAGGGAAATTAAAATCAAAACCACACTGAGATACTACCTTACAACAGTTAGAATGGCAAATATTGACAAGGCAAGACACATGTGTTGGAGAGGATGTGGAGAAAGGGGAGCCCTTTTACACTGTTGGTGGGAATGCAAGCTGGTGCAGCCACTTTGGAAAACAGTGTGGAGATTCCTTAAGAAATTAAAAATAGAGCTACCCCATGACGTAGCAGTTGCACTACTGGGTATTTACCGCAAAGATACAGATGTAGTGAAAAGGGCCATATGCACTCCAATGTTAATAGCAGCAATGTCCACAATAGGCAAATTGTGGAAGGAGCTGAGAGACCCTTCAACAGACGAATGAATAAAGAAGATGTGGTCCATATATACCATGGAGTATTACTCAGCTATCATGAAGGACGAATACCCAACTTTTGCATTGACATGGATGGAACTGGAGGCGATTATGCTAAGTGAAGTAAGTCAAGCACAGAAAGTCAACTATCATGTATTTCACTTATTTTTGGAATATAAGGAACAGCATGGAGGGCATTAGGACAAGGAATGGAAAAATGAAGGGGGAGAATCAGAAGGGTAGATGAAACATCAGAGACTCTGTACTCTGAGAGACAAACTGAGGGTTTTAGAGGGGATGGGAGAGCCCAGTGATGGGTATTAAGGAGGGCACGGACTGCAAGGAGCACTGGGTAATATTCACAATAAATCATGAAAGACTACAGCAAAAACTAATGATGTCCTGTATGGTGGCTAACATAATAAAAAGTTTAAAAAAAAATTTTTAATTTAAAATTTAAAAAAGGGGGGGATGAAGGGAAGGGGGCTATAATCTCTCAGTGTGGGCAAAGTGTAGGGTGTTTCGGTTCTTCCTGGGGGTATTTTGTTGTGTTTGTTAGAGGATACTACTTCCCAGAAATACCGGTAAAATAAAACTGGTGTATATGCAAAGGTAATACTGAATGGGTAAAGAAGGACTACGCTAAAGCATATATTTGCAAAAAAAAAAAAAAAAAAAAAAAAAAAAAAAAA
>NC_081568.1:148515166-148577495 GCF_022355385.1 Mustela nigripes | reverse complement strand
AAAAAAAAAAAAAAAAAAAAAAAAAAAAAAGTATGCAAAAGTCCAAGTTAAAAAGCTACTATGAAATATAAGTTGATATACTGAACATCTAGTTGAAATGAGAAAAAGGTTAAAAAAAAAAGAGAGAGAGAGGAAGCATAAGAGAAAGAAAAGAGAACCGTATCTGAAAAAGACACAAGCCGTTCAGTCAACTCCTGGAGTTCAATACAGTATTTAGCCCCTGTGTGGGGGTGTTACAGTTTTATGGGGACCCTAGGGTTGCCCCCTCTGGTTCTTCCAGCCCGTCTTGGGGGGCAGGGGCCAGCATCGCCCCTGCTCAGGCCACCCTGCTGAGGTGGGGGGATGGTCTCCTTCGAAACCCGTGTTTGGAGTTTTGGCGCTTTTGTTCTCCGGCGGCTCTCAGGGCGCCTTCCCGCCTGTACGGAGGGGCCAAGCAAACATGGCCACCCCCAAACCCCCGTCCCAGAGCGGAGAGACCACAGTCCGCTCCTCTCTGAACCCTCCAGAACACAGTCTCCGTTTCCGCAGGTGCCGCTGAACACCGCCACCGCCTCGCGCGCGCGCCCCCGGCGACCTCCACCCGGGTCGGTCCAGGGGCTCCGGGTCTGTCCCTGCCCTCGCGCCTCAGAAGGGGCAGGGGCCCCGGCTGCGCGCCCCCGCGCTCCCTCCCCGCCGCAGCTCTCGGACCCCGGTGGGGCCCCCGGCCCTGCAGTGCTTCCCGCGGCTACAGTGCTGGGTGCTTCTGCGCCGTCCCCACAGGACGCTTCCGCGCCCCAGAATCTTCCACCTACCTTTCCCGGGGCGCGCGTACCGCGGCTCCCCCGCATCAGCTTACCTTCAGACTCTGCCCGCAGACCCGCGACGCCGCCCTTCCTGCCGCACCCGCGTGGTTTCTCCTGCATGTAGAGATCCAGACACGTATCCCTAGATCTCACGCGGACTTCGGGGTGTTCCTGACGGCCTGGAGAGCTCCAACTCAACTCTCCGTCCCGTGACGGCCGCGAGGGTCCCTGCTCCGCCGCCATCTTACGTCTCTCCTCCCGGTCGCCGGTATCTCCGCTCCAGTTCTCGGTGAGGAGGCGAGCCCTCCTCACACACACCCACTGGGGACCGCCTGTGGGAGACGCTCCAGAGAGGCTTGGGCATCTGTGGGAGGCGCTAGAGAGGGGCTCGGGCATCTGGGGGAGGCGCTCCAGAGGAGCTCGCGCTTTGGCCGGGTTGCACGGGGCTTGACAAACTGGCCCCCGGTTTCTTTTTTTGAGTCCCAATTTTAAATGTTAAAGGAGTTGTATGCATGTATAAGCCAATCAATCAATCACTCTATGTATGTAAATAAATAAAATAATAAGATTATGTATGTGGTTGGAGACTGGCCAGAAAAATCTAAAATATTTACTATATAATACTTCAGAGAGAAAGCTGATGCCTGGGCTAGGATGCATACAAGAGGGGACCTCCAGAGTGCCTTTTGATGTCGGAATTCTGGCGTTTCTCTCTCCTGGGTTCAAGAGTCAGGCCCTTGCCCACTCCTAGCACTTCAGAGTCAGATTCCAGAAGTCCTCGCCGGACAGGGCGAGTGTAGCCAGCCAGTCTGCCTTGAGGCTGGTTGTGGGTTTGTGGGTGGTTTCACCATTATCGACTCCAGAAATGCTGTTGGTTCTCTCTCGGCCCCACTTGAAATGTGACCACCATACAGAAATGCACAAATCATAAAGGCATAGCTCCAAAAGAAATTTCAAACTGTACACCCAGGACAAGAAATGGAGCACCCCCAGAAATCGCAGATCCACTTCTGTGCAGGCAAGTGCTGTCCTCACTCCGTTAGCCATGGATTAGTTTTGTCTTTTTGTGAACGCCACAGAAAAGGAACAATATGGCGTGAGCTTTTATGCTCGGCTTCTTTCATTTTACTCAACGTCCAGGAGATTCATCCATGCTATTGTTTGTAGTAATACATTCTTCATTCCAGTTTGGTATAAACATTCCAGTGTGTGAGTAGGGCAGATGTGTTTATCTGTTCTTCTCTTGCTGGGCATTTGGGTTGTTTCCGCTGTGGGTCTATTAATGAACAGTGCTTTGAACACCTGAATCTGTCCATCACTGGGTGAACGAAAGTATGCATTTTCTTCTCTGGGCACAAGATTTCGGAGTGCAGTTGCTGAACCAGAGGGATACATATCTTTACTTTTTGGTACATCACTTAGCTATTCTTTAAACCTTGGAATTAAGAGCCCCCTGTACATTGGTCATTTCATGCGGGTGGGTTGGGCTGGACCAGAGCGGGACACTGATGCTGATTGAGAGGCTGTAACCAGGCCCCTGGAGGGCTACCCCAGGCCTGTCCTTGCTGGGCATCTCCCCAGAGTAGGCCGGGCCAGCTGGCATGAGATACCAGTCCTCAGGTAGCACATGAATTTAGGGATTTCAAGAACAGCATGTTCTCATCATCAGAGATTTTAGGGGAGACCTTAAGCTCAGCCTGTCCCCAAGCTCATTTCTCTCAAGGGGACTTCTCCTTCCCTTTTGTCCAGCTAGCCTTTAGAACTGAAGGTGATGAGTGCTGGGCCCCTCATCTCCTGGTGGGTACAGAGGCTGGATGCCGGACAGGGGACCCACGACGGTTCCCCCGTGTCTTCTCACCTGGTGCTCAGGCAGGGAAGAGCAGGGGGGCTGTGTGCTTCAGAATCCTGAGAGCTCCTGAGAGCTCCTGAGAAGGACCTGCCGCTCCCGCCAGCCACGCCCATCTGATTCCTGGTCAGGCAAGGGCCTAACCTGGGTGAAAGACCCACCCTGGAACTGGCAGGGTTCTTCTCCCTCCCAACCTTCCCAGACCCACCCCAGCTCCCTCCCACTGGCTGCTGTGTTACTTCCAGGCAAATGCCTGGAAGGAGGTGGTTGCAAAGACCTACCCTGCCTTCCCTCTGAGTTGATGCCCTGAGTGGGAAGTGGATTACTGTACAGCCTTCCTTTTCTTAACTCAGGCGCAACTTCTCTCCATCCTTGCTGCAATGCTTTGGCTCTCTGTGTCTCTCCCTGTCCTGGACTTGCTCTAGCAGGTGGTTCCATCAGCACAGCCAGCAAGCAGGCCTGGAGAAGCCTGGGCTGAGGGTCAGCCCCTTGATGTGGGGAGCTGGCAGGCTGACTCCCTTCTCTCCTGCTGTTTGCCTTGAGGTGTTGCTGTGTGACTCCATACTGGAACTTACTCTTCAGTTATGTGGCAGCGGTAGAGGGATGAGGCTAAAAAGACACCAATGAGACAGCCTGTGTCTTCAGTACTCTCCTGTGTCTATTGGTCTGTGAGCTTCTTCAGGAAGTTAGAGGGGGAAAAAACAAAAACAAAACCAAAAAACTAGTCAGGGCCTGGGCCTTCCTGCTGGGCTCTGTTGCCAGCCAGACCCTGACTGCCTGGACATGCCCTGGGGATAGCCCAGAGACATGTGCTGTGGGCATCGTGGAACCTCAAAGCAGGGGTAGTTAGGAGGGCTTCCAGGAGGTGGCTTGAGCATGTCTCAGAGAACTCCTGGAGGCTGTGGGGAGCACAGGTGTGGCATTCTAGGATTGGAGCAGTGCAGTTACTTGGGGGGACTGAGACTACATTGGAAATGGCTTGTAAGAAAGCCTTGTATTTGGGGATACCTGGGTAGCACAGTTCTGACTCTTGGTTTTAGCAGAGGTTGTGTTGGGCTCCATGCTCAGTGTGGTCTGCTTTGAATACTTTCTTCCTCTGGCCCTCCTGCTCATTCTCTCAATAAAATAATCTTTGGGGAAAAAAAAGCCTTGTATTTGGGGGGCATAGAATCTAATATTCTTCACTGAATGTTAATTACTTATTAATCAGTGCTTTCCTTCATTTGATACATCATCACAGCTAAGCTCTTGCCAGGCCACACTGAACTCTACCCTAGATCTGGTGACCTAAAAAAGGTTGTGGTCTGGGACCAGACTCCAGAGGGTTAGCAGGTAAGGTTTATGTAGAGTGTAGGGGTACATTGGGGTGGCCTGAGGACTAGAAGGCTAGTAGCATTCCTCCCACAGGGGAGATGTCCTGGCCTCTGTGAGCAAGGGCATGGTCTGTAGCTGGAGATCCCATGTCATGAGCCAAGATCAGCGTAGTGTGGGCTGAGAGAGGGAAGCAGTTCCCAGGAGCAGCAAGTGGAGGTAATGTTCTGATGGATGGAAAGGCTGCTTTTCCTGCAGATCTGCATTTATGTATGTATGTATGTACTGATTGGTTGGTTGGTTGATTGCAAAGCTGCTGTCCTGCCCCTGCCAGGTTTATAGGCCCCTTTAGTGCTTCCAAGGGCACTCAGAGCCCTCCTACCTTGCTCTTCTGCCTCTGTCCACTGCTAAGACTGTGGTCACTATTGAGGGGGCACCTAGGGAGACACTTAAGGCTAAGATGAAGTTCCTCTGTGCCTGCCTTCTGCCCTCTCACAAGCTTCTCTCCTTGGAGTGTTGAGGAAAGAACCAGGGAGGCAGGCAGGCACCTGGGCTGATCCAGCTGGGTCCAGGGCCCCCGTCTTTGGTTGAGATCACTGACCAGCCATTGCTAAGCAGAGAAGCAAAAATGGGGGTGGGAGCAAGGCCTGGGTTATGGCAGACTGCCATACTTCCTGGGCCTGTTCATCCCTCTTTGAAATTAGACTCAGGATGCCCAGGTTTACCTCCTACCTGGCCAGAGGGTGCTGGCTGAATCGTGTTCCTTTGCCTCAATTTTTGCAGGTGCACCAAACTGAAACCAGTATATATGCTTGGGGTATGGGTAGAAGGTAGGAGAGAGAGGGGGAGAGAGATGCGCGCTAGAGAGAGCAGACATCCTGAACCAGAGGAACTCTAACATGAGAGGCCGAGGGAGGGGGCATGATGGTGTGCGGCATGTGGGAGGGAGAGTGTCAAATTATCAGGGGCTTGTAGAGATGTGTAAGGGTCCCTTTAGGTCTAGAATGTATTTTTTTTTTTAAGATTTTTATTTAGTTATTTGACAGAGAGAGAGAGAGAGAGATCACAAGTAGGCAGAGAAGCAGAGCAGAGAGCCCAACGAGGGGCTTGATCCTAGAACCCTGGGATCATGACCTGAGCCGAAGGCAGAGGCTTTAACCCACTGAGCCACCCAGGCACCCCTCTAGAATATATTTTATGGTTCCATGGGCAAAACACTGAACTAGGCTGTAAGGGAATTAGGGAACAAAGTAAAGCCAAAGCGAAGCTCAGTTTCCAAGATCTCATAATCCAGTTTCAGAGCAGTTACTGCCTGAAGCGGTGCCCTTGGCAGCAGGAAGACCAGATTCTATCCGGGATGTGAACTACTCTAGCAGAGGAAGGGTTAGTTGGACTCAGGAAAAGGGGGGGAACAGCCTCTCCATCATCTGCTTCTCCACTAATACCCTGGGCCCTTATCCTGCTTCAGGAAAGACCATGTGTGCCCTTCCACAGGTGGGGGCCACTTTGTACCCCAATTTTTTTTTCCATACAGTCAGACACCTGTAAAAATAAAACCTTTATTATCACAAAACCTTATTAATACAGATCCACAAGCCCTTATCTGAAACCCCTCGGGCCAGATATATTTAAGAATTCAGAATTCCTTGGGTTTTAGAAAGTGCCAAGGCACAGATGCTGAGCCTCACATAACATCTCCAGAGGTTGTCTGGCGTGACACGCAGTAATCAGACATCAGTACATCCGTAGAAAACTATGAAAAGGCCACACTGGCCCACAGATTGCCTCATTTCACTGCATGTTGGGTCTGGATGCCGAGGAAGAAACTTCTTTGGGTTTTGGATTTCAGAACTGCAGATAAGGGATTGCAGAGCTGGACTTAAACATGCCCATTTCCAGAATGGCACTGTGGTGGTGCCATGGTGAGGTGCCCAGACTTGCCAGAGTTCCTAGGCTTCCCTCCTGGCTCTGGCACGAACCAGCCATAGGACCCTGAGCTTCCCTTTCCTCTCCTGTAGCATGGATTTATTAATTCTCCCTCACAGGCGTGCCATGAGGATTGCACAGCTTAGCACTTGTGAAGTGCTCAGAACCCTGCTTTGTACACATGGATGGCATCACGGAGACAGGCAGGCAGACAGACAGACATGTAAGACAACAATTTCTGTACATTCAGGTGGTTCAGAGTTCCCTGCTGAGGCCCTTCAGGCCACCAGGGCAGATGGATCTTTTCTGAGTATCACAGATCTTCAATATCCTTGGGCCTGGGGCCTCCCAGGGCAGCAGACATGAAGGTTTCAGAAGTCCCAGAGGAGTTTCTGTCATACCTTGGGGTCCTCCAGAGAGGTGGAGGGGGCCCAACCTTGTGTCCTTTATGACAGTGCAGTGGTCCCAGTGCTGTGGCTCTAGAATCCCCTCCCCATGCACATCAGGTGGCCCAGACCAGAACTGCTTCCCGAATAGAATAAACAAGAATGTGTGCTCCCCAGGAGATTCTTGTTCACAAAGAAGACATGGGGTTTCTGCTCCACCGAACATTAGAGGTGGAGCTGGACCTTCCCCAGCCACACCCTTAGCAAGAATCTCAACAAGCATTTCCATGGGACAAGGTGGAGCTCCTCTGTCCCTTATTGTAAAACTTCAAACCATTCAAAAGGACAGGATGGAAAATACTAACCATATTGTTTCTGATCCTCCAGCTGCCCTCGGCTAACAGGCCCCTGGGCTGTCTGTCCCTCTGCACTTGTCCTCAGCTACACAAAGACCCCCCGCAACACACCCTCACCCCTACACACCTGCACGTACATCATGGACCCCCTCCCCCTCACACTCCCAGAACCACACATCCTTACAGACCCTAACACTTTAATCACCTTTACAAAAGAAAATACACATTCACACAAGAACACACTTCACAGAGAGGCAGGCATTTGGCCATTGCATCCAGATGCCCGCAGGTGGGATCAAGATGCTGCTCCCTTAACTCCTGGACCAGTGTTCTGCTTCTTCCCTAACCGCCCAGAGCCTCAGTTTTCATGCTGGGGAGTGGCGGTGAGAATCACATTGCCCAACTCAGAGAGAGCCAGAGAGACTCAAGCGGGATTTACACTTAACAGGAAAGCATTCTAGGGCACCTGGGTGGCTCAGTGGGTTGAGCCTCTGCCTTGGGCTCGGGTCGTGATCTCGGGGTCCTGAGATCAAGCCCCGCATCAGGCTCTCTGCTCCGCGGGGAGCCTGCTTCCCCGTCTCCCTGCCTTCCTCTCTGCCTACTTGTGATGTCTGTCTGTCAAATAAATAAAATCTTTAAAAACAAAACAATACAAAAAAATAAAGGAAAGCATTCTGCTTGCTAACCGTCCAGTGAGAGCCCATCCAAGGAATTACTCCTGCCCTCTTCAGACAGGAGACAGACTTGGAAAAGGACTTCAGGAAGATGAAGAAAGTGATCTTAGTGGCACAAACTGCTTGGAGTGAGGCTGACGGAGCCATGGAGGGCTCCATTTTGGGGTGGGGTGGGCCCTTCACAGTGGGGTCACTGCGGCCAGCCAGCTAGTGCCCTAGAGGCCCCCACACACCCCACAAAACACCTCCTTGACCTGATGGTAAACATGTGTCAACAGAGTAGCTGAGCAGCCTCCATTCTCACTGGGCTCACTGGAGGGTCCTCTCCACCTGCAGGGGAGGAAGTGGGGAGGTGACCTGGCTTGCTCCCCAGCCCTCCCCCAAAGCCAGCGGTGGTTCCCTGTCCCCTCCACCTGGCTCCTGGACAGCGGGAGGGAGCAAGGGATGAGGCCGTGCTGGAGACAGAAAGCTCTCACCCACCACCCTTCCTCCATCTTTGGTTCTCAGGCATTGTAGCCATGCTTGGGAGCACCTGGGACTTCCTCTCTCCCCCTCCCCAACCCACAATCACCTGGGGCTCGTTTGCAAGATTCCTGATTCCTGGCTGTGGGGAGAAAAAGAACACAAAACCAGTGATCAGGTGTGTGGTAGGCAGAGGCGGTCTTCATTCCCTGCCTTCCATTCCTTCTCCCCCTCTAGGGCCCTTCCAAGGTCAGGCCTAGTGGTTTTCCCTGGCTGCAGGATCCACAGGGTCCTCAAGGATGATGGATGGCAATGGGGTGGGAGTACTTGGGCTTTTCCACAGACGGGGGACAACAGCTCAATTGTAGTTGCTGCTCCCCAAGAGGGAATCGTTCTGCTGGAAGGATGGGTGAAGAGCCTTTCTCCCTACAGGGCTTGGCCAGCTGTGAGGGTACCTTTTTTTCTTCCACCCTTTTTTCTTCCCACCTACCTTGAGAGTACTGCTTGATGAAGATCAGCACTCCAGCCGTCAGCAAGAGAAAGATCAACATGGGGATAACCACAGCACTGGTTATCCACTGATGAGGGGGTGCTTCTGAGGAAGGCAGAGAAGAGGGGTCAACAGCCTCAGACCATGGGGCTATCTCTAGGGACCTTGGCACCCTTCCCTGCTCCTCCACATCCCCTCCACCAGGTCCAGCTCCTCACCCCAGGTCACAGTGAATGTGTGGTTCAGGCCAGAGTGTTGCACATGGCAAGTGTACCGGTCCTCCATCCTGGCTGGCACCTGCACAGCTGCCCACGTCTGGTAGGTGCCATCTCCACTGGGGCGTGTCTCCACATACTCAGTTTCTAGCACCAGCTCCTCCTCACCCAGCCACCAGCTCAATGAGATGTCCCGTGGGTAGAAGCCCCGGGCCCAGCATTTCAGCGTGATGCCGCCATCCTGAGCTGTGTGTCTTGTCACCTGCACCGTGGGCGGCTCTGCAGAGAGAGGTTGAGAGAGAAAGGCTGATGAGAGGCTGCTCTCTGCCCACTCCTCATGTTTGATCCTGGGCTCCTCTGGCATCATCCAGGGTGGAGGACAGGAAGGAGTTGGAGACCAGGTCTCTCCCCAGGGGAGGCATTCAACCAGTATTGGAGGAAGGGATGACCTACTGCCAGCCATCCCAAAGGGGCACAATTCTGGGAATTCCTTAGTGAGGACGTGACTTCCTGCCCCCAACCTCCGGGAAGGTTCTGGGTGGGGCTGTTGGGTCCTATGTTGATAACCCCCTTCTTCTCACAGAAACCCTATGGTTTTCTCAGAGACTACATGCATCCCCATTACTCCTTCACATGGTAGGTGCCTAACAAGAGGCTGAATGAAGGCAAGGATGGTCCTTCCCTCACTTTGGAAGGAAGTGGTTGTGAGTATAGCTCCAGAGTCAGCCCAGAATTAAAGCCCAGCCTGACTCCTGTCCACACTCCCCCATGCTCTCAGGGCCTGAAGGGGATTCCTGAATTTTTGTTTTTTTCTCTCAGCGTTGTTCCAAACGACACTGTGCAGGTGTGATGGTTCATTTTATGTGTCAAATTTACTGGGCCACACAGTGCCTCAGCATTTGGTCAATCCTTATTCTGGGTGAGATGCCCATTTGAATTGGTAGATGCAGTAAAGCAGACTGTTCTCCCCAGTGTGAGTGAGGCCCCTTCCAATCACATGAGGATCCAAACAAGACAGAAAGTCTAACCTCCTGCCTGATCTCCTGCAGCTGGGACATCAGTCTTTTCCTGTCTATGGACTGAAACTGAAACACTGGCTCTCCTGGGTCTCTGGCTTGCCAGCTGCAGATCTCGGAACTCCCGGTCCTCCATAGTCACGTGAGCCGATTCCTTAACTCTCTCTCTCCACATCCTGTTTGGTTCTGTGTCTGTGGAGATTTCTGCCTGGTCCAACAGGTGACAGGTAGATGATATCCCCTGAGCGCTGGAAGAGCGCTCAACAGTCATGTAAGACACCAGTATGGTGCTTCCGGGAGACAAAGCTATTGTCACCATCCCTGTAATACTGACAAGGACACTGAGGCACAGAAAGGGCAAGTGACTCGCCCAGGGTCACAATGTGGCTCTGGATGCTAGGGTCCAATGCCTGAGCTGGGACCCACCACACTCTGCTCTTATAATCACATCTTCTCTTGATGTTATTTGTCCTGCCTTCCCTTCAAGGACCATCCTTCCTGTTGCCTCAGCTGATTCACATGGTGCTGCTCAGTCACCAGACATCCATGGTGTGCTGGATGCTCTGACCAGCCCCACCCACCAGCAGCCGATGAGGCCTCTGCCACAGCACCCCCAAGCACCCACCTTCCCTAGTGTTCATCCCAGTCCGTCCCGCCAGCCCTGATGGATGGAGTCAGGAGAAGTACAGGACACACCTAGGATCTGAGGAGCATGTTTAGCATGAAGGGTGTGTGGGGGCAGAGGGGCAAAGGGCCTCAGCTTCCCTGGCAGTCCCCAGTAGTCCAGGGACTGGCCTAGTGAGGAATGCTATCCCCTGGGACCTGAGGTCCATTTCTGAAGGAGAACCGCAGGACGTTAAGCCCCTGGAGGGCTTTATGAATCGCCTAATTTAACATACTCACTCTATGGGTGATTAACATGAGGCCTAGAGTGAAGGCCTCACTTACCAAGACCACAGTATGGTTCACCTCGTCTGGAATGAGGGCCCGAGATCGAGTTCTGCTCTACATGAGGAAGCCCTCGGCTAGTCAGCCTTCTTTCTGGGGCTCAGTGGGGTTAGCTGAGACAGGGGAACACAATCTGCCTCCTCACCTCCACCCCCAGACTCTCAAGCACAGGAGTGTGGGCCCTGCAGCGACAGGCTGCACCTTACCTTTCCGGGTGAGGCTCTGGCCACCCAGCTCCAGGTACCTGCGCAGGGAAACAAGGCAGAGGCCTTCCAGGTAGGCCTTGTCGTACTCAGCGTAGCAGCGCTCTGTCTCCCACCAGCTCTTGGTCCGCATGGCTGCAGGTTTGGCCGACACCCAGTTCAGAGTCTCCAGGTCCAGTGACAGGTGATCCTGCCCATCGAAGCCGAACTGCCAGAAGCTGTGGGTGTGGCCGTCCTCCCGGATCTCACAGCCGAACATCCGCTGGGTACTGTGCATGCCTGCATATGTGGGTGAGAAGGCTGCCATTTGCTTGCGATATGGGGTTGGATCCGTGAGAGCCAGAGAGAAGCCCAGCGCCTGAGGGTGCCTCTGAAGGGTGAGGGGCAGGGTGGCGGTGTTTAAAAAAGAAGGCTCCCCTGGGAACTGTCATGAGCAGCCAGGGCTGAGCGGCCTCTTGGGCCTCTTACAGGAGAATCCTTGGGTTCATAGCTAGAGCCATCAGAAGAACTCAGCTCTTTATGGTTGGAAGAGGTCCTCAAGAAATACTCATGGTAAGACTGGGTCACACCCCAAATTCAGATATGTGAAAGACATGTTCAGATGTGAGGCTAGCTGCTAGCAAAGTGGCTGGGGTGCTTATCCTCGGCCCCTGGGCTACTGTGTAGCTCTTCCCAGTCTCTGGTTTTTATACCTAAGACTGGGTTTCCAGGCATGGGAGGAGGGCAGCACTGGCAGCAGCCAGCAGGGGATGGGAGCTTGTCCCTGCTGAGAGGAGGGGGTGGCCCGAGGGAACCGCTCCTAAATTCCTCCCGTGCACTGGGTAGAGCAGGGTCCTCAGTTAGGTTCTCTCTCCCACCCTGAGCTGTCTGCCTGCTTCAAGTTCATGTGGCTTCCCACCCTGCATGGCAGAGGTGATGTCTGAGAGCCTGGCAGTGGGTGTGAGGGAGGGAAACCTCTGTCAGTCTGCAGGAGTCTGGAACCCCAGGTAGCTGAAGGGGAGGCATTGTGGGGCACAAGCTTGCTGTGCTGACCACATGGGCTGGCTGCTGGAGCCACAACAGATTCTGAAGCCCCGGGAGGCCCCGCTTCGCTGTGGGGATAGAGTTATGCATCAGGGCCATGCCTTGAATCCTCTTATGGGCTCAGGGGGGCGGCCTCTATCCACTAATGGAAAGGCATAGCTGCCCAGAGGGTCAGCTTGAAGAGTGTGCAGGAAAGGGGTGGGGCAGCGGGAGCCTCTGACGCACCAGTGCTCTGGTTGTGGTAGCCCATCACGGTCCATGTCTCCACCTGCTGCACCTTTGCCCAGGCCCTCTGCTTCTGAGTCTCTGTCTCCCAGTACTGGGCATCCACAGTTGCCATCCACGGGGCCTGGGGCTTGGCCCTGTCCACACGACTGTCATAATGGATGAAGGGCTGGTCGTCCACGTAGCCTACAGCCAGAAACTGGGGAAGGTCCGGGCCTGGCTCTGACAAGGCCAGGTAGTGGTAGTGGAGAGAGTGTGTCCCTGTGAAGACATAAGACAGTCAGACTCATGTGCTCTGCCATGAGTGTGCCACACTGCAGGCCTATGTGACTGGTGGGGGTGGCCATGCAAACCTAACCAGGGTATTTGCCATCAGTAAGAGCAAGAACTGGGGATTTCGGTTAAAAAGTAAGGGTAGCCAAATAGTTTAAATAAAGAATCAGTCATTCAGTCAAACATCGAGGCCAGCGTTCATGTGGTAAGTCTTGCGGACTTTAGGCTTGTGGAAGTTTTCTGCCCCTCCGCCTTCACTCAGGGTTTACTTACTCTTTACTTACTGACTTCACACTCTTCTCTGTAAGTGTGATTATCTGGTTTCCCATCTCACAGTTTCAAAGGTATGATAAAAAAAAACCTGGTTGTCTGGCAGCTTAATTTCTGTGGATTTATTCATTCTCCAGAGCTACCTGATAAAGTGAGACCACTATTCCTAGCTTGAACCACTGCTGCCAAGTTGGTGGCATCTTGACTGCATTCCCCACTCCCTCCTGTTCCCACAGGAGACACTGCCAGTCATCTCTTTAAGTCCAAATGCAACCTCAAGGTTTGTTCTCCACCATCTCTAGAAGCACCAGCTTATCCATTCACCTTAGTGCTGGAGATGAGATTTAGCAGCTCACCCTGACTCAAGCTATAAAAACAAGTGCTGTATCTTTAAAAAACTTACCCCACCTTTCTCAGGGGCTCACTCCCAGAGACTCACCCATAGCTCACATCTTCTTTTTCTTTTTTTTTAAACTGTGCACCGCAATATTGAGTTTGAACTCATGACCCTGAGATCAAGACCTGGACTGAGATCAAGAGTCTGATGCTTACCAACTGAGCCACCCAGGGGCCCCTCCCTTACTTCACTTTTTTTTTTTTTTAAGACTTTATTTATTTACTTATTTGACAGGGAGATAGCACAGGTAGAGCAGCAGGCAGAGAAGAGGGAGAAGCAGGTCCTCTGCTGAGCAGGGAGCTTGCCATGAGGCTCGATCCCAGGATCATGACCCAAGCCAAAGGCAGATGCTTAACCAACTGAGCCACCCAGGCGCCCCTCCCTTACTTCATTAAGGAAGGTTTTGCTCAGGACCCTTTGGTGGCTCAGTTGGTTAACTGTCTTAGCTTCAGTGCAGGTATTGATTCCAGAGTCCAGGAATCTTGGGATTGAGCCCCATGTCCGGTTCCCTGCTCATTGGGGAGTGTGCTTCTGCCCCTCACTCTGCTTGTGCTCACTCACTCTCAAATAAATAAATAAAATAAAAAGGTTTTGCTCAAATGCTACTTTTCTCAGTGAAGCCTTCCTTGCCCACTCCACTTTCTGTGGAGCATTACCACCACATAGAGGATGTACACTTGACTTGGTTTTTCTCTCTCTTTTTGCCGATTTTATTTATTTATTTGCCAGAGAGAGAAACAGAGCACAAGCAGGAGGAGCGGCAGGCAGAGGGAGAAGCAGACTCCTCACTGAGCATGGAGCCCGATATAGGATTCAATCCCAGGACCCTGGGATCATGACCTGAGCCAAAGACAGACGCTGAACCAACCCAGCATCCCTACCTGTTTCTCTTGTTAATAGTCTCTTCCCTGTAATGTCAGTTGCCCAGGGGCAGAGATTCCTCTAAGGATCCTTCTTTCCCAGCCTAGAACAGCTTCTGGCACATAAAAGATGCTCAATATTTGAACATTCAAATGTGAAAGGAGGAGTCAAGCACATCTCCTCCCTCATAGCTCTCTTTAAGCTCCACTGAAGCCACAGCAAACTCGGCCCTGGCCCTTTGTACCTGCTGTTCCTTCTGTCCCAGCCATGCTCCTTCTCTTCTCTTGGCCAATGCCTCTCATCCCTCAGCTTGCAGTTCAGGTGCCCCTTCCTCCAAGAAGCCCTCCTGCTTCCACCTGCCAACCCTCAGTGCAGCCTCTGCATTCCCTGTGAAACTGTGGGTTCCAAGGGGGCAGGCAATACATCTAACTGTGTCACCACTATTTCCATGGGTCTTGGGGAGAACATCATGCTTGGCACACAGTGGATACTGCCTGCCTTTATTGAGAGGGAAAAAAACCCAAGAGCATGAAAGGCAAGGATGATGATGATCACAGCTGTCACTTTTGGAGAGTGACTGCTCTATGTCCTGCACCAGTCTGACTGCTTTTCTTTCATTCACTATCGCAGTTGATCCTTATTATGAACCTAAGACGTTGGTGTGATTGGCCCCATTTCATAGAGGAAGGAACTGAGACCCAGGGGAGGGTGAGTACAGTACCAAAGCCATGCACTAGATAAGAGAAGCCTGGATTCTCTCCCCAGAGCCCATTTTTTCCTAAGCTTAGGAAGAGGATGAGGAGCTCTCTTCTTGCACTGGTGAAACTTTTCATGTGAGGCAAGAGGGATCAACGTTGAAAGGGAGTGAAGGGCTGACATTAGGCCTGGGCTGGTGTAGGCCTCCTGGGAAATGACGGACTCTCAGGGTGCTGTTTCTTTACAAACCACCGAGTTAAGATTAGTGGGGTGGTTCCTGGGCTGGGAGCTATGAGCAGGGACACAGGCTTTGCTAGGAACAGAGACTGGCTTCTCTATGCTAAGGTGACCCACCTGGTCCTTGGCTCCAATCTGCAGTAGCTGCCTGTCCTGAGTGTGGGGCAAAGAGACTGTGTCTTTGGGTAGTTGCCTTCTGGGTGATGGGGAAGCATGCACATTGTACTTTCTGTCCTCTCTCCTCCTTAGCTAAGGCCACACGGTGTGGTAGGCTGAATTCTGGACCCCTAAGACATCCCTGGAACCTATGAATGTTACCTTACAGGGTAACAGGGATTCTGTAGATGTGATTAAATTAAGGATCCTAAGATGCAGAGATTATCCTGGATTGTCTAGGCTGGCCCTGAATGTTTCCTTATGAAAGGGGACAGAAGGACACTCTGTGACTACCACAGAAGGGGATGTGAGAACGGAACAGAGAAAGAGGCAGGAAGGTGCAGTGAGCCAAGGAATGCAGCTCTAGAAGCTGGAAAAGGCAAAGAAATGGGTTCTTTCCTAGAGCCTCTGTAGGGAGCTGTCCCATGGCACCTTAGTCTCAGCCCAGAGAAGCCCATTTTGGACTTTTGATTTCCATAACTCTATGAAAATAAATGTGTGTCGTCCTTAAGCTACAAAGTTGTGGTACCCTTGTTATAGCAGCTATAGAAAACAAATACACATAATATGAGACCAATGTCTGATGTGTCTTTTGAGTTTGGTGGACAGTTCAAACCTAGGCACCCTGGAAGTCCTGCTACCCTGGAACAGAGAGAAGGATGCACAATCTGGGAAGAAGGACGTCCTCTGAGAGCTGTGCCAGTTTTCAAGCTGCCTCCAAGATGGGGACCTGGTGGATGCTGAGAGCGGGTGCAGGGACCCTGGGTCCCCACTACTGAAGCAAAGAGGCCACAGAGGTGCTGATATGCTCTTCCCTCAGTGTGAGGAGGTGGGAAAGGACAAGCGAGCCAAGTTCAGGCCTGCAGGGAAGGGAGCAACATACATCTGGTTGTTCTTCTGGGACAGATACACAATTTCCTTGCTAGATCATGTGACTATTTATGACTGTTAACTTGCTTTAACAGCCAGTGACTTCTGGTTAAAAATGAGAAGATGTCTACCCATGTATTATTTTGTAAAGTTACAAAATAGTTCTAAAGCACGTAGGTACTGGTCCCTGTCCCAAGCACTTTACAAAATTTTGGCTCCATTAACCCTCATAACGATTTTATCGGGCAGGTACTGCTGTGCCAATCTATGACTAATGGGGAAACTGAGCCCCAAAGATGCAAAGTCGCCTGCCAAGTAGCAAAAAGCAGGGCCAGACGGCATACCCAGGTTCTCACAATGCCCCCTGGGCCGCATCTGCCCTTTAGTGAACCCACGAAGGGCTGACACTGTGTAGGGGCACACACAAGCAGCCCTCTCCCCACGACATCTCCCCACTCTTTGCCCTCCACAGACACCTCCCTGGACATGGTTTCAATGGGCTCAGCTCTGCCCAGCCTTGCCCATATGGCCAGGCAGGGCCCTCCCTTTTGCCCCACTCAGCAAGTACCTTCTGAGCACCTGCTGTTTATCTGGCCCTCTCAGAAGCCCTGGGGATGCTGGGAAAGCACAATGGCCCCAAGTGCATGCTCTTAGGAAGCTCCCATGAAAGCAGGATAAGCAAGATAAATGAATAAAATGTATGACAGACTGGCCAGCAGTAAGCTCTGAGGAGACCAAAAAGAAAAAAAATAAATAAATAAAGCAGAGACATACAGCGTGTTAGGGGTGGGTTTAAAATTTTAGATAGAATGGACAGGGAAGCCCCCCTCCACCCCCAAGGAGACTCCTGAATAAAGACCTGAAGGAGCCATGTAAAGGTCTAGAAGAGAGCTTTCTGGGTCTGCAGAAGGGAAAGCTAGTGGAAAGGTCCTGGGGGCAGCAGTATTCTTCTGATATTCCGAGGCTTTTGCAGTAACATGGGAGAAAAATTAAATGGTGGTGTGACTCAGGAGCTATAGATGTTAGCAGCAGCAGGGAAAGAATGGGTTGACTCCCAAATCCTTCCTAGGCTTGTCCAGATTGTTCCTGGAATGGCCTGGATACAGCCTCTGGTCTACCTCTCCCTGCCAGGGAGGTTCTGGTTTCTGGCATCTGCTCTGCCTTGGACTACTTCACCCATGGTCCACACCCTGGCATCTGGGGCCCATACCAGGAGTCAGGGGACAATTCAAGGACAAGTTCATGATTGTGGCCCCTCATTCAGCTGGCTTGCAGCTATTGCCTTCCACAGACCCTATCGGGGGCTACCCATTCCTTCTTCCCTGAAAATCCCACTGCTGTCTACTCTGCCTACTAGATGGTCCTGGGAGCCTGGCCTGCTCTCTGGGTGGGAGGTGCTCCCAGGCTGCCCATACCTATCTTTTTGACCCGGGAGGACAGTATGAGCTGGAACTAGGTTCCTCCTAGCTAACTGGATCCAAGACAGACCCTCATGCCTGGTGCTCCAGCCCTGAGTGCGGCAAAAGCAGTTGAGGAATCATTAGGCTACCTCTGTAGTTTTCGGGGGGAGCACCCCTACTAGCCTGGGGTTAGTGCCGGCCACAGTAAGACCACAGCAGGAGGAAGTGGGGGCCACATGGCAGGTGTCCAGAGGAATCTGCTTATGCTGTGACATGCTGTGACATGCCCGTCGCTGCCTCAGGCCCTATGTCATCAGCCCTCCCCCACTTCTTCCGTCACTGCTGAGTCCTGGTCACTGAGACAGTTCGCCAGCCTCACAAGAAAGGGGCAGTGCTGCCCTCTTTCACACAGCTTCCCTCTTTCTCTGACTGGTGGGGGAGGGAGGTGCCCCACCCCTTTCCTACAACCCACGTGGCATTGCCACTCTCTAGCTGTGTGGTTCTGTTCCACAGCTCCAGGCTTTGATTTCCTCATCTGTAGGTGAGGGCAATTACTTGACCTGTTCCACAGTGCTGGAGTGTTCAGTGAGCTAATAAATATAAAGAAGTACAGGCAGGGGGATGCCTGGGTGGCTCAGTTGGTTGAGCAGCTGCCTTCGGCTCAGGTCATGATCCTGGCATCCTGGGATTGAGTCCCACATCGGGCTCCTTGCTTGGCAGGGAGCCTGCTTCTCCCTCTGCCTCTGCCTGCCCTGCTATTCTGTCTGCCTGTGCTCACTCTCTCTCCCTCTCTCTCTCTGACAAATAAATAAAAATCTTTAAAAAAAAAAAAAAAAGAAGTACAGGCAGGGAGAAAGGGCTCTGCAGACATCATGTGCTTAGCCTTCATCCTTTCCTATCTGGAAAGGAGAGGTGGGGATGGGAAAAAGAGAGCTGGAGTGAAGAAGCCCCCTGGGGCACCCTCCAGAGGGTCTGGCCTCTCTGTCCCCCACCAGGGCAAAGACAGCCTACCAGATTCCCAGATGTGGAGGTGCCCTCCTGCATCGCTGGGGGCCCCTGGCCTCTGCCATCTTGCCCCCTTGTCAGCAGGTGGGCAGTCCCTTACCTCCAGGCCATGGTTTGTTTTCTAACTTCAGGTTGGCTAGTTCTGCCATCACCATCTTCGCTAAGGAAGCTGGGCCATCGGCCACCACAGGCAACCCCCAGGGGCTCTCTGCAAGGGGGAAATGGAAAAGGGAAGTATGATTCTCAAGGCATAAATATGTTACACATCCTTGTCTCTGCTTAGAGAGATGGTATGAAATGATGAAGAGAGGCACGCTGGAAGGGAAGAGGGACAGGGAAGCCTTGTCTCAGGATTGACTAGGAGCTTCTTCAGCATGGAGGTGTAAAACCAACAGGGCTGAGTTCTGGGTCTTGGTGCCAGAGCTTTAGAAATATTGATTTGTGGCATTTTTTTACTGTATTCCTGTGAGGTAGGCCCTGATGGCGTCTACCTGGAAGGCAGGGCTGAGTTGCCCCTACTCCTGCCAGAGGTTTCCCCACCCAGCTCTTCCTGCCCCTCCTGGACGTTCTGCTTGGTCCTGCCCAGCTCTGTCCACTTGCTCAGCTGTGTCCTAGCATTACCCATGTGGCAAACAGCTGGTGAGCACCTATTACAAGCCAGGCACTGAGCTAGGTGGAGGGTGGATGTGAGGACAGAGATAAACCAAGACCATCATGGGCCTGAAAAAGCTCAGGTCTGACAGGGAGGACACAACAAACAAGTAGGTCCAATAAGCTGAGCAGAGCTGATAAGTGCCATGGCACAGGAAGTCCCAGGCACCAGAATACCTTGGGGTGGGAAGGTGCTGGGGTCAGGGGCTTCTAAGCTGAAACCTAGAGGGGACCTCAACAGCTGCGGGGCTGGGTAAGGAGGGAAGAACATTCTAGGCTAATCAATCTAGTGTGGTTACAGGACCACCTGCCTCAGTGCCACGTGGGAACTTGCTAGAAATGCAAATTTGCAGGACCCAACCTAGCCCTACTGAATCCGAAACTCTGGCTGGGGGTGAGGGGGGGGGTCCAGCTTTCTGTAGTTCAATAAGCCCTCTGGGTGATTCTAAAGGTTGAGCCACTTCAAACTTCCCTGCTGGAGCACTCATGATACCTGCTCCATGAAAGCCACTTCCTCATCCCTAGCTTTGGAAGTGAAAGCCGGGCACCCAGGAATGTTGTGAGGGGGCCTTCTTCTGGCTACCTCCCCTCCATGTGCCATCTCTCTCCTAAGGTTTAGTACACCCTGGGGTTATCTCTTCCCTCCTTCCCTCCTCCTCCTCGGCTTGGGGTCCCGACTCCTTAGGTCAGCCCTGGTCAATCCCTCCATAAAATGACAGGGCCTATGTGCAAACACCCATGACCATCTCTGCCACACAATATTGGAATCACCTATATGCCCCTATATTACACCCAGGGAGAGTTGGGGGGACTGTGTGAACCTGAAAACCAACACAGTCTTGGCCCAGAGACACAGTGGCCCATGCCCCTGGGGTCCTGTTCCAAGGACTGAACTCTCCCTCAATCTTTCCAGACATCCAAGGTGATTCTCTTTCAAATGTTTTCCATGGGTCGCTGAGGGCTGAATCCTCCTGTGTGTCCGTCCTGTTGACTTCAGGAGCCTCAGCTTGGAAGGAATAAAGAACCTCTTGACTTTCACTAACCTCTGGCTGAAACTTAGCCTTTCTCCTATGGTGAAGGCAACAAAGCTGTGCGGGATTAGCAGGACCCGTGCTTTGGATTTGGACAGAAGCCACAGGTGCTTCTGAATCACATGACAGTTGTTGCAGACACCTGGACATATGCTCTGCTCTCACTGGTTCCCAGTTCTGGGAATTGTTGCTATTTGGGGCTATAACTTAAGGTGTTAACTTAGTAGCACACATACTACACCTCACACATTTCTATTTCTAGTTAAATTCTATTAACTACTATATTAAAATTTTTTAATAGCTTTATAGAAACATAATTAGATTCCTTTGTAAGCCTATATATTTCTATTTACTTATTCATGTTTGTTTATTTAGACAGCACGCTAGCAGGGAAGGGGCAGAGAGAGTCGGAGAGTGAGAATCGAAGCAGGCTGCACCTTACACTCCTGGGGAGTCTTATGGGGGCTCCATCTCAGGACCCTGAGATCATGACCTGAGCGGAAATCAAGAATGGACATCAAGATTCCCAAGCTTAAATGACTTAACAACTCAGGCACTCCCCCACCACCATGTATTTCATTTTATGCATTAAAAACATTCTGAGACCGGGTCAAAGCCATAAAAAAGGCTCAGAACTCCGACTTTAGATCCTGCCAGAAGCGTCCTCCCTGGGCCCTAGTTTAAACTTGTAAATATTAAATTAAGGACTGCTTTGTAAGTTGAAATGGCTTCTTGTATGTGAAGCACTTCAAAGAGTTGGGCCTGAGGGTGACCCCCTCTTGGTATTACTGTGATAGTGGACACTTCCCCTTCTGTGCTGATAAGCGTTCCAACATCTGTGTGGCAGGAGGGCGAGGCCCCAGGGCAGCGGTGGGGAAATCCAGGATGAGGTCAGGCTCGGGTAGCAATGTCAGAAGAATTAAAACTGGGAAAGAATGGAAATTCCGTGCCAGGTCAGAGAAACCCTCGTTGCACCTGTTCCCGCCCCCCTCCCCCCACCTCAGGGGACGCCCTGGTAACCCGAGACCGCCTCGTCAAGCCTCCAGGGACACCCACCGTGGAGGGCGGGGGGGCCTGCCCGAGCTAGCTGGCAAGGGGACGTGCCTGCTTCTCTGATTCCTGCCCCCATCCCCAGGGCCTCCCAGGAGGGCCCAGCCCCAGGAACCGAGCGGCGTCCAACGGGGGTTCCTACGGGGACCCCCAAGAAGCTACGACACCGGCCGAGTCCTGGCCGGCGTCACCGCCAGCCCTCCGCGTCCCGCCGGCTTCCCGCAGGGCTCTAAGCCAGACGCGGGGGCCACAGTGGGAAGCCCCAAACGGGGGCTCTAACCCAGGGCTCCACGCCACCTGCGGGCCTGGGTCGGTTCTCACCCGCCCCGCTCTCCAAACCGGGAATGGCCTCCGATCGCCCCAACCACGCGCTGCCGGGCGTCCCCTGGGGTTCTGCCACAGGGCCCCCGCCTATCCGCCCCATCACCTGCCGCGCTCTCCGGCATTAGACGCCACAGCTGCAGGAGCAGCAGCATCGTCCGCGGCGGCGTCCAGGCGCGCGCGCCCCCGAGGACCCGCGAGCCCGGGTCAGCCAGCCTAGCGAGCAGCCCCCGGGCGTCGATTTCCCCGGAGTCGGTCCTCAGCTGTGCTGGGTGGGGTGTGCTGGCGCTAAACCCGGAGAGCTAGCGCACGGGTCCGTAATGGGGCGCGGGTCAGTAATGGGGCGCTGGCGCGACCTCAGCCGACCCGCTGGGTCCTCGCTCCGCTCTGCCCCGCCCCGCTCTGCTCGGCCCAGGCTCAGCTCCGTTGGCGATTGGGCTGCTCCTCCCCGCCCCTCTCAGCTCCGCCGGGCTCGGTTCCGCTCTGCCCCGCCCCACTCGGCTTGGCTCAGGCTCCCCTCAGCTCTGGCCTGCTCTGTCACGAAGGCGTCTGCAACAAGCATCATGAGATTCGGAAACACCTGTGGTTTCCACTGGGGAGGGAAGCGCAGGTCTTGCTAATACTGCCGAGCTTTGCTACCCCCGTTCACGGTGGGAAGAACTGGCTCAATCTCGGCTAAAGGTTGGAGAAAATAAAGGTTATTTTTCCATCCAGGATTACAGACCCCTGAATTCTCACCAGGAACCCTCATGTTTTGGATAATAGTTTTCACCTGGGGGGTTTCTGTTACCGAAAGGGTCCGTAGACAAAAGGACAAGACTGATACAAAGCGAAGGTCAAGCAAAGCTTTATTTCACGCCAATACCAGTCGACTTGGGTGAATTCTTCTGAGGCTCTGCACCTACCAAGGAGTGGCATTCTTTACTCACCTGGTGAGGCTGCTGGGAACTCTGTAAGCAAGGTATCAGGCCAACAGTTACAAAGGGCTTTACAGCTCCAGGTTTCATAAAGTCAACCTTAGTTCCTTTAAACTGTCTGATCATATCTGAGTCTTTTCAAATATGACATCCCAGTCAAAGCCTTGGTAAAATAACCCATGTTTCCAATGGTGTCCTGTTGCAAAAAGAACAGATTCTTATTGAACTTATGCAAATGACTGATTGCCATAGAAGAAAGAATACTTACTTAGCCCTTTTGGTTTCAGAGGGTTTAGACAGAGAGAAAAGTTGAATGCCTTGATTCGTTTGCAAATAAATATTTTTCCATTTCTGTAAGTCACAGATATCTTAAGGAAAAAAGTTTTCTTGGTCTGGAAGAACAAACATGAGAGAACCAGCAATGTTTAAAATAACCAATACAACACTATAATCTTTTAGTTGATTTAGTCCCATATTACTTTCCATGTTGCTAATTCTGGTTTAGTCCGAATGCAGCTTTTACTTCTGGAAATTCTTATCCGTTTCCATTCCAGGATTTTAATATATCAAAGACCTGTATTTGTCCTGAAAGTCTCCCATATGAATTTCCTTTAAGGCAGAATTCATCTTACAAGAGAATTAAAACAATTACAAATGACAACAACTCAGAATAGATATGGCTAAATTACCAGGTGATGACCTTATCAAAACATTAAAACTTCAGGAAATGCATAGAATCTCTAGAATAGTTACAGCATTTACCCAAATGTAACCCAAGGTTTATTATTGGTTTAAATCTTGTCAACAATTGCTAAAACCTTAGAAAGTTTTTAAAACATATGCCTAAATATAATTAGGGATGTTAAACACCTGATAAAACAAAACATAGAAACTGGGTTTTCTGGGCAGGCAAAGAGAAAACCCTTTACATTTCAATTAACCGAAGAAAACTTTGCCCTTTTAAACAGAGAGAAAACCAGCTTTTCTATACCAGTGTCTTTTCCTTTTTTATTTTTAAGCATGCAGTCTTAAAATATGAGTTTTCTGGATTTCCCTCCCATCGTGAATGATGTCGCAGACAAAGGAAGGAGGATCTTTCCAATGCTGTCCTGCTCACGTCCCTTGCAGGAACTTAGGAGCATCTTAGCTAAGGTCTGTCCATATAAACCCCAGACCAGGCTACTCCCTGGAGTAGATGACCGTTATGCCATATGACACCCCGCGAGACTCAGGGTGCAGCCCACTCAGACTCCGTAGCCGAAGCGGTGGAGTCATATAGACACATTCACACAGTCAGGCACTCTTCAGATTCAAACAGGTTGGACACCCTCCCTTTTTGGGTATCCCTGGCTAATGGGAGGTGATCAGTCTCCCCTTTCACTCTTTACAGATTAGAGTGAGTTTCTATGGTTACAGGCAATGGAGGATGGTAACAGGGTGTTTTTGCAGGGTTGGGCTCAAGGTTGGGCTGCTTCCTTAATCTCTCAAGGCCAAATGGCCCTTTCACTTGGAAGTATAATCTATGTGGAGTCAGGTCAGGATAGTGCTAAATCTCCTTGGAGGCTGTTTTTCTTTCTTTCTTATTTAAACAGTATCAGGCATCTGTTTTTTTTTTTTTTTAAGATTTTATTTATTTATTTGACGGAGAGAGATCACAAGCAGGCAGAGAGGCAGGCAGAGAGAGAGGAGGAAGCAGGCTCCCTGCTGAGTAGAGAGCCCGATGTGGGCCTCGATCCCAGGACCCTGAGATCATGACCTGAACCGAAGGCAGCAGCTTAACCCACTGAGCCACCCAGGTGCCCAAGCATCTGGTCTTTTTCTCCCTTTTTTCTTAGTCTGTCCTGACCATACCTAAAATTCCTTTTCTGAAGATTTCCCTTCACAAATCTTTTACAACTTTCCTTTGCATTCAGGTTTTATCCCAAGCCATTTCCTTCCAAACAACCATCTCATTTAGGAAAAAATTACCTTCTTTTATCTTCAATAAAATGCATTTCCATTCCTTAAATATTTCTTACATATCCTCTACTTTTTCACAAAGTTGTTTCCCTTATTTCCATCAGTCTTAGTTACACTAAGCATTTTGTACTCTTAGAAACACCTTAAAAATGGGCAGAAGATATGAACAGACACTTCTCCAATGAAGACATACAAATGGCTTTCAGACACATGAAAAAATGTTCATCATCACTAGCCCTCAGGGAGAGTCAAATTAAAACCACATTGAGATATCACCTTACATCAGTTAGAATGGCCAAAATTAGCAAGACAGGAAACAACATGTGTTGGAGAGGATGTGGAGAAAGGGGAACCCTCTTACACTGTTGTTGGGAATGTAAGTTGGTGCAGCCACTTTGGAGAACAGTGTGGAGATTCCTCAAGAAATTAAAAATAGAGTTCCCTATGACCCTGAAATTGCACTACTGGGTATTTACCCCAAAGATACAGATGTAGTGAAAATAAGGGCCATCTGTATCCCAATGTTTATAGCAGCAATGGCCATGGTCACCAAACTGTGGAAGGAACCAAGATGTCCTTCAACAGACGAATGGATAAGGAAGATGTGGTCCATATACACTATGGAGTATTATGACTCCATCAGAAAGGATGAATACCCAACTTTTGTAGCAACATGGACGGGACTGGAAGAGATTATGCTGAGTGAAATAAGTCAAGCAGAGAGAGTCAATTATCATATGGTTTCACTTATTTGTGGAGCATAACAAATAGCATGGAGGACATGGGGAGTTAGAGAGGAGAAGGGAGTTGGGGTAAATTGGAAGGGGAGGTGAATCATGAGAGACTATGGACTCTGAAAAACAATCTGAGGGGTTTGAAGTGGCGGGGGGGGGGGGGGGGTTGGGGTACCAGAGGGCATGGATTGCATGGAGCACTGGGTGTGGTGAAAAAATAATGAATACTGTTATGCTGAAAATAAATAAATTTAATTAAAAAAAAAAAGAAACACCTTAACCTCTAGTCAGTTATTAACCAATTGTGAACTGTTACAACAGAATTCTTTAGATGGTAAATTTATGAATCAGTTAAGTGCAAAACATGTTTACCAACAGATTTCAAAAGCACAAACCTACATCCAGTAATTAATGACTTAGCATTTTATCCTGTTTGGTTAAGACCTAGATGTCCATAACTTAAAACCATTTGTCATCCAACCAAAACTTTAAAGTTTCAGGTTACCAACAACTTTGAAAGCTACTTTAGCAGTTACCCACTAAACTTTGAGACAATTAACCATCAGTTTAGTCATTTCTTTGCTAATAGATTTCAACTGATTTTAACAGAAATAATGAGCTTATTTGATCTTAAGTAAACTCTGAAGTTTTACGTTTACTGCTGATAACTTAAAAGACATGTATATCTTAGTTAAACCAACAAACTTAACTTAGTTCAAATACTGATTTATGTTCCACCTGGGCCCACTCCACTTTGAATATTTACCCGAGACATGGGTGGGAGGATTTGGAGTGGGGGGTGTTAGGTCCAGGGGCTGCTCTTCTTGCTCTTTGACAGTGAAGAGAGAAGGAGCCGTGGTGCATGATCTAGAGGCTAGTCAGGCAGGCTGGACGCACGTTGGTGCAGAAACAGGAGAAGGGGGAAACAGAGGAAACAAAGTGCTGCCAGGAGGCAAAGAAAAGATTCCCAGTTTTATAGCTTATCAACTCCAACAGAGGAGCAGACATCATGCTTTCCCGCCAGCAAGGGGGAGGGGGCTAGGCAGTCCACATCGGGCCAGAGAGGGCAAGGAACTTCCCCGAAACAAAGGAAGTTTCAGCAGCTGCTTGGGAATATTCCTTAAAGTCTCTGTCTCGAGTTAGACCAACCCCAGTTGGCTCCAGTTATAGCCAGCCATTAACACAAGAAATGAGTAAGGGAGAAGCCCCACACCTATTAGGAGGAATGGAGAGATGAAAGAGTTCCCTCACTCTCTGCTTGCCCCATTTCTTTAAACACAACAAGCAACACAACAAACAACACAACAAGCAACAAGAAGACAAGACAAAGACAGGCGCAGCAGCCCTTCTTCGACCAGATGTTAAACCCAAAGATGTGCAAGATGTTAATCCCAGCTTAAAAACGTAACCCGCCGCTGTAGGGAATTTTCTTGGTTCCCTATGAGCATCCATTGACTCAGCGGGGAATTTTCTCAGTTCCCTATGTGCATCCGTAAACCCAACGGTTGTGGTCCCCTTGACACACTCGTTGGTGGGGATTTTCTTGGTCCCCTAGATGCACTCTCTGGTGGGGTTTTACCTGGTCCCCTAGATGCACCCAATGTTGAGGATTTTCTTGGTTCCTGGATTGCCTGGGAGGGTCCGTACCCACCTGGCAACCCCCCCTGAGGGATGAGGCATCCCCGCACCCACTCCAGCCCTGGGAGCTATGCTGCGTCCAGCTTCTCCCCGGTGGCCTTTACTACCCTGGAGCTCCGCAGACAGACAGACAAGACAGACAGACAGATAGGATCTCAAGGGGTCTTGAGATCTTACCTCCAGAGGCTCTCTGATGCTGGCTCAGTCCTCGCCGTTTCATCCCGGACAAGCCCCCACTGAAAGGGTCCGTAGACAAAAGGATGAGACTGATACAAAGCGAAGGTCAAGTAAAGCTTTATTTCACGCCAAGCATCGAGAATCAAACTGACTGGCCAGGGCCATCTCTTGCAAAGAGGTGACCACTCCCAGTCTCACAGACTAACTTTTATAGAGTAAAGGCCATGTGGTTGAGCCTGGCCACACACAGGTGTCCAACTGAATTACATTCTACCCCATGATAGTCATCTAATTCAGCCTATGACCTTGGCTAGAATTGGCGCCTTTGTTTGGTGCCCAAAAGGCGGGGCTCACACTCTTTGGCTGGTAATACGTGTGCTTTCCCTTGATTGGACGTTTCCACCCGGCCAGACAGGTCCTTGTATGTGGGCTCCATTATCAGGGGCTGGTCAGTCATATTTCCCCAGTTCTGTTTCTAAGCGCTTTTCTCTTGGGGGAAGGGGCAGGTTCAATCTAAGTTTACTGCATAAACAACAAAATGGCTTGCTCTGGCTAAGTAGGCCGTTACAATACTTGAAAATTCATGGGGAGGACTTGGGCGGCCCTTAGTGAGGTGGGTTGGGGAGCCCCTCGCCTGTCAGAGGGCACGGCCGAGAATGCCACGAGTCTAGCACTCCTGGGTCCTGGGGCCAAGCTGCCCATGGAGTCTTGTCAGGCCTTCGCCATGGAAGAAGCAAGACTGTGTGATCCGGGTCTAGAGCCCACGTCTCGCGTTTTAATATCAAAGATCAGAGTTGCAGGGAAGGTGGGCATCAAAAAGTCTGGTTAATCAAATAAAAATATTTAAAGGAAAAAAACCTGTAAAATTAGTGTGATATGATTGTTATAGTCACAAAGGTTGTAACATATCTGCAGATAAGTATTGCAAACATCAAGGAGAAAGTTATTTTTCTAGGCAATCCAGGTTTATTTTGGGGGGCCAAACCAAACAGAACAATCCAGTTAGCGAGGTATAAAGCAGGATGACCTACTTGTTCTGGTTTTTGCACCGAATGTGGCATTTGTAGTTGTATTTCTAGACGTTTTGCATATTCAGGTGTCTGATTAATCATTATGTTTTCTATATAGTCAAGCCGAACATTTACATATTGAGAATATGTTTTTGTAAGGACCTATTTAGCCAGAGCGCGTCCATCCGGTTAAACAATAACTTTGTTGTTTAAAACTTAAACTGTTCCTGCCCACCTTCCCCCAGGGGATTTAAAAACATGTCCCGGAAACCAGTCCCAGGTAACAAAACCCAAATACAAGGGTGCGTCAGGCCAGGTGGAGACATCCGATCAGAGCGGGGGCATATACTGTCTCCCTGGTTACCAAGGAGTATGGACCCCACCCTTTGGGCACCAATTCTGACCAAGGTGATAGGCTGGTTCAAATGTCTACTACGGTAAATTGTAATTCAATTGGTCACTTACACGTGACCTAACATGACTGTGCAGTTTTCTCTGTGTGTTACAACTTCATTGGCCACCTGTGCGTGGCCAGGCCCAACCACATGGCCTTTGCCCTTAAAACCTAGTCTGTGAAGCAGAGAGGGGTCACCCTCTCTGTAAGAGGCGCGGCTCCGAACGTTCAGTTTGATTCTTGATGCTTAGTGCGAAATAAAGCTTTGCTTGACCTTCGCTTTGTTATCAGTCTTGCTCCTTTAATCACCGACCCATTATTGGGGGACCTTACATTATGATTATATTATAATGCAATTGTGAATATTTTTTGTTACAATGAGGGCATTATGTTGATTTTAATTTTTTTTTTTAAGATTTTATTTATTTATTTGACAGAGAGAAATCACAAGTAGATGGAGAGGCAGGCAGAGAGAGAGAGAGAGGGAAGCAGGCTCCCTGCTGAGCAGAGAGCCCGATGCGGGACTCGATCCCAGGACCCTGAGATCATGACCTGAGCCGAAGGCAGCGGCTTAACCCACTGAGCCACCCAGGCGCCCCTTGATTTTAATTTTTAATTCTATGGATGTGTAGGTTAAATTATCTTTGGATTCCCCCCCCCCTTTATTAAAGGTTTTATTTATTTGACAGAGAGAGACACAGCAGGAGAAGGAACACAAGCAGGGGGAGTGGGAGAGGGAGAAGCAGACTTCCTGCTGAGCAGGGAGCCCAATGCAGGGCTCAATCCGAGGACACTGGGATCATGACCTGAGCTGAAGCCACCCAGGCACCCTTAAGGACAGAAAGGTTGTTACAAAACGTTTGTGATAAGGAGAGCTTTTCTGGTGGGGCTTGGACACACACCCACACCACAGGTAAAACTTGAACCCTGAGCAGGGGGAGGGGAAAGGTAGTGGAAAGTCTCTCAGAGGTGGTAACAGTTGACCCCAGTCTTGACAGAAAGCGTAAAGAAGATGAAGGTAGGATGAAAAGCAGTTTTGTGGGGGCACCTGGGTGGCTCAGTTGGTTATGCTACCAGCTACCAGCTCTTGACTTCAGCTCAGGTCATGACATCAGGGTGCTGGGATCGAGCCCTGCATTGGGCTCTGTGCTCAGCGCAGAGTCTGCTTGAGGATTACTCTCTCCCTTTCCCTCCTGCTTCTCCCTCCTAACCCCCACCCACCCACTCATGTATTCTTTCTCTAAAATAAATAAATCTTAGAAAAGAAAAGTGGGGTGTATGCATGGCTCAGTCTGCCTTCAGCTCAGGTCATGGTCTCAGGGTCCTGGGATGGAGTCCCGCATCAGGCTCCCTGCTCAGCGAAGAGTTTGCTCCTCCCTCTGCCCCTGCCCCTTGCTCAGGCTTGCTTTCTCTCAAATAAATAAATAAAATCTTAAAAGAGAGAGAGAGAGAGAAGACAAGAAAAGTGGCTTGTGGGAGGGAGGTAAATACAGGTATACCAAGGCCGGTGGAGAGGTGTGAGTGGTGGGCTGGGGTAGCTGCTGGGGAAAGAGAAGGTCATGCATCTGGGCAGGTTGTCAAAGCCCACCCACAGAAGGCCTTATGTGTCTGGCTAAGGAATCTGGATGTCAGCTTCAGGGCTCTGTAGGATCCCTGAACACTTAAGTTGCCAGGCCTACCCATCCATTCAGCTGGCAGGGTCTATGCTCTGCACCAGACACCCCACCAGTCACTTGGGACAGGTGGAAATCAGGTGGGGTCCCTGACAGTGCAAAGTCCACAGTCTGGACAGAGGTAGATTGGCATAAATTACCCTAATCTCAACAGCCAGCACCAACACAGAGATAACCAAGGATGGGCTGCACAGGCCCTGTTCTCAAAACCCTTTCCTTACAGCTGTTGTTTAGTCTGTTCCATAACTCCCTGTGACAGGACCGTCATTAGCTCCATTTTACAGATGGGGAAACTGAGGCAGACTGCTGGTAAGAAGATGGGCTGGTATTTGAACCCAGGCCATCTGGCTCCCCACAACATGCTCTGAACCATTCCATTTGTGGACTGGGAAAGGATATATAGCACCCTGGGTGCTATGATGGAGGTTTAGAGGGGACACAGGGAGGGAGTGCCCAGCATCTAATGGGGGCTTACAAGGGGTATCTTGGTTGCTCTTTTTCTTTCAGGGGATGATGGGAGACCAGCTTTCTGAGAGGGGAGGAGAAACACCCTAGGAGGCCAGCTTCACTCAGCATCTTATCTTCATGGATAGGGCTTTCTGAGCTCTGGGGACTCAGCCAGGCATCCTGGAAGCACTCACTGCTTCCTCTGGGGTAGACAGTGTCTCTGGGCTCCTCCTGCTTGCCTGTTTATGGCCTTGGCCAAGAGACACCATGGACCATTCTCCTGGGGTCTCTTTCCCAGGGACATCGTCCAAACTCTCCCCTATCCCTGCCTCCCCTCTCTCCACTGACCTCTTGCCCAAAGCTTCAGGGTGATTCTCCTTCTAGTTTTTCCCACAAGCAGCTGAGGGCTGAGTCCTCCTGTAGCTGTGCCTGAGACTCTCAGATCCCAGATCCCTCCCTGTGGCATAGCTCACCTTTCAGAACCAAGAGCCCAGGCCCTGGAGCAGCATCCTAGGCCCACTCCTAGCAGGGTAGGGAGGCTCGTCATAAAAGTCAAGTTGTTAACATCTTACCTTACAGCTCAAATAGTTAGCTAGAAACAAGTCAGTTAATAAGATAACCAGCAATTCTAAAGTTAGCAGTAAAGGCAGGGACAACATTATGTTTACAAGTGCACTGGGGCAGGACTTCCATGGGCAGGGACTTTCCAGGCTTCTGCAGCATCTGCCAGGCTCTGCTGAGAGACACGGATTGAGACCTCTTTTGATTGCTCAAATCCCTTATTGAAGGAGGACAGCACTGCTCAGAGGCTGAGATGGAAAGCTGAACCCATTTTGTGCTTAAGTCCTGGGGAGCTTGTAAGACACAGTCTCCTTGAGCAAAACAGAAGTGACCAGAAAACAGAAGTTGTAAGTTTTTGAGAAACACAGTGTCAGGGAATGGTGGGTCTTCAGAGTCGAGCATGTTTATATTCCGTTTGAGAGTGGTGGCTGATTGTGTGTCAGTTGCTGGTGAGCTGATTTTCAGAAGTGTGGTCATTGGGACAAGTCGTCACTGATGGATGATCACACAGCTTGAAAACAGGTTCTGGGGTCACACATTCTCATCCTTCACAATCTTTATCTGAGGTGTTATTGGTAGATGTACCAATAACAGACTCCATGAATGATGTCTTTACTTCTCTGGCCTGAGACCCTCGAGAGGAGGTAGAAACATGGAAGACTACAAACAGGACACATTTCTCTTCCCTGGCTTAGGGATGGAGGTGTCCTCTAGTGGGGGACTGCTGTCTATGTTTGCCCAAGAGCAGGAGGAAACCACAAAGTGCTTTGACCTCTCTCATGCTTCCTTCACCTCAGGGTCTGCTTAGATCACCTCTGGAAAGGATGAGGCAAGAGAAGAAATACTAAAGGTTGGCCAGGTCCACAGTCAGGAGGGATGCTGGAGGATGGGTGGGGTGGAAGGAAAGAAAGGAATGGAAACAGTTGAAGGCTTATGGTGGGTGAGAATGGAAAGCTAAAGTGACCTTGTGCTTTAGGTCAGAAAGCCATTCCAGGATAGCAAGGGAACATGACTGGGGCCTTGCAACCCTGATGGGACACACAGCCTTATAAAGCTCACACACCTCTCGGAAGGGCCAGTTCCACTCTGAAGGGCAAGTCTGAGTTAGCCCTCCTGTCCTCAGGATGGCCTGTCTGGAGAGGGGCCACCCTTTCCCCATCTCTACTACAGGGCTGCCCCTCAACACCTCTGTTTGGAGGAGGGCATTTCTCTCTGACCCTTAAGAGAGGATAGGGTATGGGATGAAAGGAGGGACAGGAGGACTCAGAAACTATGGGAAGCCCTGCCTAAATCATCCTGTGATCCTATGGTCCCAAACAGGGACTTTACCTGGCTGCTCCACGATGTAGCCTACACTGGTTTCCCACAATGTTGGGAGAGGATGGGGCAGTTGAGAGGGAGATGAGAATAAAGAGATAGGAGTGTTTCTAGCTCATATGGGGAGGCTCACAGGGCACTGAGCAAGAGGACTGTGGTCATTGACCATCTGTGGTAGGAGGTCACTCCTTGGCAAGAAGGACCCTGACCCTCCTCTTCTTTGGTAGAGCCCTCCTTCTCATACATTTCAGAGAACCCCAGCATAACAGGTAGAAAAGGAGGACAAATAGGACAGAAGGATAGGAGGACAGGGAGGATTAAGGGAACAGGAAGACAGGAGGGTGAAGTGGATAGAATGACAGGAGGACAGAAAGACAGGTGGATGAGATGGATAGGAGGACAAGAATGACAGGTGGACAAAGAAAACAGAAGAATGAAGAGGATGGGAAGATGAGGAGGATGAGGTGGACAGAATGACGGGAGGACAGAAGGACAGACGGCTGAGGACAGGAGGATGAGAAAGGAGAACTAAGAGGGCAAGAGGACAGAAGGACAGGTGGATGATGAGGACAGGCAGATGAGGAGGATGAGGATAGGAGGACAGGTGATGAAGGAGGGCAGGAGGAAGGGAAGTCAGAGGATGAGGAGGAAAGGAGAATGAGTGACCCGTTGCTGACCAGCAGCTAAAAGGAAGTGGTCCCACAGAGACTCATATAAGGGCCGGAGGGCAGGGAGATTTCTTCTTCAGAACCTAGTCCTACCACAGAAGGTATTATCAGGCAGATGATTGGCCATGTGGTCAGGCTCTGGGACAACCTAGAGTTCTTCTGAAGGGAAGGGTGCTTTCTGACCACCCCAGGGCCCCCCAAGAAGCCACTGCATGTGAGAAAGCAGACAGAACCAGAGGTCCTGGGGAGTGCGTTGTTCTCGGATTTGTCTGTTTTTCTGGGGGACCATTAAACTTGCTTTTCCACCTCTTGTCTTTCCTTCATGTGAAAATTAGCTCTGGAGTTCACTTTGCTTTCGGTTTTCTAATAATTATTGTCACTGAAGGAGACTGCTTTTTGTTGTTGTTGTCATTATTTTACTCAGATGCTATTTGTAACATTCTTGTCCCTGGAAGAGCTGAGTGAGGCCAGAACCTGGGATGTTTCCCAAGAGAAAGAGAAAATTGATTCTAACCAGATCTCCTGGGTTCTGTGGCTCCAGGGGATTTAGGAACCCCCTGAAATTGTCAAATGTCCCACGTGTGTTTTTTGGAAGCGGGCAGGGGGAAGTTGTTGGTTAAAGATTTAACAATATTCTCAAAATGTATTTGACCAAAAAAAGATGACAAGTGGCTCAGAAAGATGCTTCCCCAAATCCTCTCAAATGAAGTAATTCTGGGATCCCACGGATTAAAGAGAGAAAACAGAGAATGGAAGTGAAGGAGGCAGGGAGAGACAGGGAGACAAAGACTGGGAGGAGAGAGACAGTTATAAGGAACTGTGAGTCAGCAGCATCCCTCAGCGCAGGCCGAGGTAAAACCCTGATTTTAATCTCAGGCTCCTTGGACCCTGCCCGCCTCTTAGGTCCAAACCCCGCCTCCCGGAGGGACGGCGGTGAGTTAAAAAAAAAAAAAAAAACAGCCCTGGGACCAAGGATTGGCCCAGTGAGAACCACATTGTCCAATGAAAGGCAAAAGCCAAACTGATGTGCATCATCAGTTACCAGGCAGATACCAGGCAGATTAATCCTAGTAACTTCATTCGGGAACTGTAAACACATCACCAGTTCTCAGGTTGGATTGGCCCAAGGAGTTTAGGAAAAAAAAAAAAAAAAAAAAAGGGAATGTAATTCAAGTTTGTTAATTTACTCATTTGTGCGAATATTTATTTGGTCAGCTGCATGTAGTCTACCAAGTATGTGAGCAATAAGTGAACTTCTGCTTTTTCTGCTTATACAGTCATCTGAAAACGCCACTGTCCTAGAACTCCACTTCTTCCCCCCAACATCCGCTTGGGGCTGCAGTATTTGTTTTTGTCTCTTCTGTGAGAAAACAGTATCTGTAGATGCTAGAAAGGGAATGGCAATGCAGAAACGGGGTTTTAGGGGCACCATCGAAGCATTAATGAGGACCATTGGTTTCTGGGAAGAGGCCAAAAAAAGGGCTAGATTGTCCCAAGAGGGAGCTTTCAGAGTGGCAGGTGTGTGTGTGTGTGTGTGTGTGTGTGTGTGTGTGCGCGCGCGCACCTGTAGGAAATTCGGAGATGGATCAACTTCCTTCAGGTGGAGGAGTAGTCTCACAAGGGGCCTCAGTGTATTCTAAAGGGGAAAATTAGGCTCAGGTCAATGAGAATCATGCGGTTTCAAGGCATTTTAAAGGTCAGGGGAAGTTTGCCACTCCTGCTACACCCTGTGGCCATGCTAACCTGAAAGTGGAACTGGGAGTACAGCACCCCCAGCGTCAGGAGCCTGTGTCTCCTTGCGCGCGCAGAGAAGGACAGCTCTGATCGCTTCCAGCGGGAGGACGGCGGTACAGCACCAGGAACCGCCTGGACAGGAGAGGGCACTGGCGGTTCAGGATGGGGGTGGGGGTGGGAGTGGCAGGAGCCTCGCAACGTCATCCAAGCATAATATTTTGAGGGAAAGAGCCAAGAGCTCAGGCTTTAAAATGATTTCTTCTGCATCTTGGTGAGTGTGTGCACGTTTGTGTGGTCACCAGGGCCGAGGGGGTTAAGGTGCACACAGACTGGAGGGGCTATACCCTGGAGCTCTACCCCTACTCTCATAAGCTGGAAAATAGCGAACTCGATGAAGAGAAACCTCTTCCAGAACCAGACTGTTTTCTAGTCCCTGGCCCCTATTCAAGCCGTGGCTCACGCTCCAGATTAAAGGAGGAGTGGGGAGTCAGAACAGGCCGCTGGAATAACCAACATCATTCATTGTAGCTCCAGTATAGTGGGAAACAAACCCAAAGTACACCTGCGGGGGCTACCTGCATATGTGATGATACATTATGGATATAGGTAGAATATTATTTGTCATGAAAAAAATGAGAGTGCTCTGTGTGTAGGAACATGGAAAGATCTCCATCTATTGGAAGAATGGGTGTCTGTTATGCTACTTCTTCTGGGGAAAAATAAGAATTCATATTTTTTTTTCTAGTATATACATTAAGGACAATATAGAAAACACGGGGACCACCAATTAAAGCCATCCTATAAAGAAGACTTACACCATATTCACAGGTCAGAAGCTTCACTGTTGCAGCTGTCAGTTCTCCTCAATTATTCTTTAAAAAAACCTTTAAATTTTATTTTTTACTCTTTTAATTTTTTATTTATTAAATTTTTAAATTAAATTAAATTAAAAATTTTTTTCAGTGTTCCAAGATTCATTGTGCACCACACCCAGTGCTCCATGTAATACATGCCCTCCTTAATACCACCACCAGGCTCACTCATCCCCCCGCTCCCCTGCCCTCTGAAACTCTCAGTTGGTTTCTCAGAGTCCACAGTCTCTCATGGCTTGTCTCCCAGTCTGATTTCCCCCAACTCACTTCTCCTCTCCATCTCCCCATGTCCTCCGTGTTATTCCTTATGCTCCACAAGTAATTTTCACTGTTTTTAATTTGAGTGTAGTAGACAACGCTTTTTGGTTTTAGGTGTACAACTTAGTGATTGGATAAGTTTGTATATTATGCTGTTTCCCACAAGCTACCATCCTACACATTGCTATTATGATATTACTGAGTATCTTCCTTATGCTGCGTCTTTTATTCCTGTGACTTTGTCATTTCATAACTAGAAGCCTGTATCTCTTACTCCCCTTCACCTATTTTGTTCAACCTGCTACTCCCTTCCCCTCTGGTACCATCGGTTTGTTTTATGTATTTATCGGTTTGATTCTGCTTTTTATTTGTTTATTCTTTTTTTTTTTTTAAGATTCCAGTTATGAGTAAAATCCTACCCTATGTGTCTTTCTCAGTCTGACTTATTTCACTGAGCAAAATACCATCTAGGACCATCCATGTTGTCTCAAATAGTTAATTCCCCTCCATTACACTATGGATTCAATTCAATGCCAGTGGAAACCCCAGCATGATTAATTAATTAATTAATTGTGTTTATTTAATTTTAATTTCAAGTCTTTATTTAAATCCCAGTTAATTAACATACAGTGTAGTATGTAGTATCAGTTTCAGGAGTAGAATTTAGTGATTCATCACTTACATACAACACTTAGTGCTCATCATAACAAGTGCTCTCCTTAATGCCCATCAAACTATGTCCCCTCGCAACCCTCAGTCTGTTCTTTTTAGTAAGAACCCATTTAATGGTTTGCCTCTCTCTCTTTTTTGCTCCTTCTGATCATCAGTTTCATTTCTTAAGTTCCATATATGAGGGGCACCTGGCGGCTCAGTGGTTAAGTATCTGCCTTTGGTTTGGGTCATGATCCCAGGGTCCCTGCATTGGGCTCCCTGCTCAGCAGGAAGACTACTTCTCCCTCTCCCACTCCTCCTGCTTGTGTTCCCTCTCTGTGTTTCTCTTTGTCAAGTAAATAAAATCTTTAAAATAAAAATAAAATTCCAGGGTGCCTAGGTGGCTCAGTTGGTTAAGTGACTGCCTTCGACTAAGGTCATGATCCTGGAGTCCCTGGATCAAGTCCCACATTGGGCTCTCCGCTCAGTGTGGGGGGGGGGGGAGTCTGCTTCTCCTGCTTACCTCTCTGCTCTCTTTCGCTCATTCTCTCTGTCAAATAAATAAAATCTTTAAAAAAATTCCATATATGAGTGAGATCATTTGGTATTTATTTATTATTATAAAATTGAGGTGAAAGTCACATAGCACAAAATTTACCTTTTTAAAATGACCAGTTTGGTGGCATTTAGTACATTCGCAACCTCTATCAGTTCCAAACATTTTCACTGAAAGCCGACGTTTAGAAAATGTTCTAAAATTATTTCAATCTCCTGAAAAGGAAGCCCTGCAGCCATTAAGCAGTTGTTCCTTGGATTGCGAAAGCCTCACCCTGCCTCACCCTGCCTTCATGTGGCTGCCTTCCTCTGTGTCTCTTCTCTTTTTATAAGGACATCAGTTACGGAATTAAGGCCCAACAGAATTCAGTGCATCAGCAAAGACCCAATCTCCAAATAAGGTTATATTCATGGACACTGGGGGTTAATTAAGACTTCAGCATGTCTTTTTGGGGACACTGTTAACCCTTTCTGCCACCAATATGCATTCTGTTTCTGGATTTCCCTATTCTGGGTATGAGATTTTGCATCATAAATACTAATTATAAAGTTACCACTCATTCTAGAATGAAAAGCTACTGTACTTTGAACTCCTAGTTTGCTCCAATGGACTTTTCTTTTATAACAGGTACTCCCAACTTCCCCCTTTTCTCTATAAAACAGCATTCTTCTCCTTTGCTCTCCAGACTTGCCTACAGTTTTGCCATAGCTTGCTTGTCCTGGATTGTAATTCCTTGCTATTCCCCAAAATAGCAAGACCCCATTTTTGCTGATAAAATAACTGACAGTTTTATTTTTAACATTAACAGTTCTTTAGTAAGTCAAGTCTTAATTCTCTTCCATCCTTTCATTCTACTCCTCTCTCGCCTAATGACATTTGTCCTGCTTTGACAAGTATCATTAAATTCATTTGCATCTTTGAGAAGTCTGTGTTGTAGTTTGTGTTTTTATCTTTAATTTACGACTAGTACAATTCTCTGGAACAGGTTCTTTTTTATTTTTTCTCACAGAATTGTGATCTATGTCCATTTTGCTGTGGGGACAGTGGAAACAGAGTTAGAAAACAGAGTTATAATTGCTAGGTGTTCCCAAAATGGAGCCAGGAGGCCATTAGGAAAACAGTTTATGCACTTCCACACCCAGATGGAAACAACTCTCACACCTGAGCCTTAACCACATAACCACATCCTGCAACATTTCATGTATTAGATAGTCAAACTTAAACTTTCTCAGCATCAGTCACAACTTTTTCAACAACAGTTATATAACCTTGCAGTTTTGGTCTTTATAACCCCTAATTTCTCCCCCAAATTGGGACACTCATTCAATTCCTCTTGAGTCTTTTGTCTCCTGAATTGCAACTCCTAAGACCCCAAATAAATGCGTTGTTGGTTTATACAGCCTCAGTCTGAAATTTGTTAACTATATTTCCATGGTGTATGTGTGGTATACATGATGTATGTGTGGTATACATGGCATATACATGGCATATACATGTATACATGGTATACTGTGGCTCTTTTTGCAACATCTCCCCCACCCGTGGCCTCACCTTCCTCGTCTTTGATACTCACAGAGGAGTGCCCCATGTTTGTTTTAATTTCCATTTTTCCTTAGGACATTTGACCTTGAACAATCTTTCTTGTATGTATTGGTCTTTAAGGTTTCTCCTTGTGTGGATTGTCTTTTCATAATATTTTTTTTCCTTAATGCTGCCTGTTCATTTCTTCTCAAGTTGTAGAATATATTCTGGCCATTGACAGATGTTTTAAATATCTTTTTCTGGGAAGTGATAAAAGAAGGAGATTTGGAACACAAAGAAGGAAGAAAGAACAACAGAAAAAGTGAACTATGGGGAGATATAAAAACTATCTTCCTCTTGAGCTTTCTAAAATGTGTTAGATGCTTGAAGCAAAATTATTGTCTAATGTGGTTCTCAGTGCTTGTAGAGAAAATATTTAAGACCATTATAGTCTAAAGTGGGGAAGGATAAAAGGGCCTAAATGGAAATAAAGCCTCTACACTTAAACATTTTTTAATATCTTTTTCTTATCTGGCTTCTACTGTTGTGTGTATGGTGACTGTCATTGAAGAGAAACCTTCAGTTTTGATGTCATCAAAGCCAACAATTTTCTTTTTTAGGTTTTTGCTTTAGGGATTAAAAAATATCATCTACATTATTTTTTTAAATGAAAGTTTGAGATAACTGTAGGTTCACATATAGTTTTTTTTTTTAAAGATTTTATTTATTTATTTGACAGACAGAGATTACAAGTAGGCAGAGAGGCAGACAGAAAGAGAGAGGGGGGAAGCAGGCTCACCACTGAGCAGAGAGCCCGATGCAGGGCTCGATTCCAGAACCCTGGGATCATGACCTGAGCCGAAGGCAGAGGCTTTAACCCACTGAGCCACCCAGGTGCCCCTCACATATAGTTTTTAAAAATGTTTAATTCAAGTATAATTAGCAATACTGTGTTATATTAGTTTCAGGTGTAAGATCTAATGACTCAGCTATTCTATACACTTCTCAGTGCTCATTAAAGTAAGTGTACTCTTAATCCCCTTCATCTATTTCATCCCTCCCCCCATTCAGCTCCTCTCTCGCAATCACCACTGTGTTCTCTATATTTAAGAGTCTGTTTTCGCCCGGCGCGGTGGCGCGCGCCTGTAGTCCCAGCTACTCGGGAGGCTGAGGCAGGAGGATCGCTTGAGCCCAGGAGTTCTGGGCTGTAGTGCGCTAAGCCGATCGGGTGTCCGCACTAAGTTCGGCATCAATATGGTGACCTCCCGGGAGCGGGGGACCACCAGGTTGCCTAAGGAGGGGTGAACCGGCCCAGGTCGGAAACGGAGCAGGTCAAAACTCCCGTGCTGATCAGTAGTGGGATCGCGCCTGTGAATAGCCACTGCACTCCAGCCTGGGCAACATAGCGAGACCCCGTCTCTTATAAAAAAAAAAAAAAAAAAGAGTCTGTTTTCTTGTTTGTCTCTTTTATTCTATGTTCTTTTGTTTCTTAAGTTCCACGTGTGAGTGAAATCATATGAAAACAGATGAATATATGGGTAGATGTGTATATGTATGTACATATTGGGTATATGTATATATGTATATACACATAATGACTTATTAGTCATCAAAAAGAATAAAATCTTGCCATTTGCAATAATACGGAGGGAGCTAGAGTGTATTATGTGAAGCAAAATAAGCCACAGAAATATAAATACCATATGATTTCACTCATATGTGGAATTTAAGAAAGAAAACAGATGAATATTCGGGAGGGGGGGGAATGGAGGGGCAGAGGAGGGAAGCAAACCATAAAAGAATCAGTGATAGAGAAAAAACTGAGGTTGATGGAGGGAGGTGAGTGGGGGTTGTGCTAGTGGGCGTTACGTATAAGTAACGAATCACAAAAATTCTACTCCTGGAACCAGTATTACACTATGTGTTAACTAACTAGAATTTAAATAAAGATTTGAAAAGAAAAAAAAATAAAGCTAAGTGTATTAGACATCAGAATGTTATTCTTCCTTTCTTTCTCACTTTTGGCTGAGGCTTGGCAACAATTACTGCTCCATTTCAAGGGAAACTGCCACACAGAGATTTCAGATGTGGTCAGGAACTGATTAGATACTGTCACAGCTCTCGCGTGTATAGAAGGTACAAGGTGGTAGGTGTGAAGGAATTCCTAGAAGGAACTCAAAACCCTTGGAATTTCCTGAGCAATAGGAATGTCTTTTGTATGCCAATGAGATGACTGGGGTAGAGAGCCTTCAGGAGGGGGGTGCTAATGGCCAAAAAGACCAAGCCAAGGTTAGAGGGTTAGAACTTTCAGCCTCCTTCTTTCCTTCCTTCCCCCAACCTCCAGGGAGGTGAGGGGAACTAGAGACTGAGTTCAACCACTAATGGCCAGTGATTGCATCAATTGTGTCTATGTAATAAAACTTATATGAAAACCCCTAACGGGGTCAGTTCCTCACTTGCTCAGTATTGTTTGGGGCATCTCTCTACGTTGATGTGCCTAGGTCTACTTCATTCCTTCTGACAGAGTGGTCAGTCAAACATATATTCTACTATTTATTAACTATAAAATTATAATTTTATTAAGTAAAGTTATAATACAAATATATTAATTATAAAAGATGTGGCATTACCCAGTGTATAGGCAAAACTACTGTCAAAGAAGGACCCAATCACAGAGAATGAGAACCAGGATAACTTCTCTTTCCCTCTTAGGACAGTGCAGAGGCTGTGTGCTGAGCCTCCAGCCAGGCAGAATTCAGGCCCTGCCTATATTCACACTCCAACATCTCCATGCACTTGTCCCCATCTGAATATTTGTCTCAGTGGAGCAAATACTAGTGGCCAGTACTACTACTAGTGGGCAGTAGAGGATGGCCCTGCTCTGCTTATCACATTAAGTTTGTCTAACGTTTCACTTAGTTATCTCACACCTCCTCTATATCTCGTAGGGTTGGAAAGCCAACCCTACGAAATCAGGATTTCCATTCCTAGAGCTCCAGTGTTACTACAGTATTTAGCACACAGTAGAAACCCAATAAGAATTTGCTTAGAAGTATAAAGAAAGAACTTGCTTCTAGAATAAAGGAACGAAAGAAGGAATTGTCAACCTGAAAATAAAGAACCACAATGAGATAAAAATGAGCATGTATTTGGTATTAAGGAATCGCAATTGTCGGGGCACAGATTCAGGTAAATACCCAAGCAGTGTTCCCACTCAGAGAGTGAAAGCAAAAGTTTTTATTTTTTATTTAAATTCAATTTAGTTAACATATACTGTATTCTTAGTCTCAGGAGTAGAATTTAGTGATTGGTCACTTGCATATAACATCCAGGGTTTATTACATCAAGTGCTCTCCTTAATGCCCATCACCCAACCCTTTAACCACCTTCCAACAACCCTCAGTTTATTTCCTAGAGTTAAGAGTCTTATGATTTCCTCCTTCTCTGTGTTCATCTTATTTTATTTGTCCTCCCCTGCTTTCATCTGTTCCATTTCTTAAATTCCTCATATGAGTGAAATCATATGGTATTTATCTTTCTCTGACTGACTTATTTTGCTTTGCATAATACATTCTAGCTCCCTCCATGTTGTTGCAAATGGCAAAATTTCGTTCTTTTTGATGACTGAGGATTATGTCATTGTGTGTATATACCTGTATATACATAACTATACACATATACACACTTTCTTTTTCATTCATCAGCCCATGGGTATTTAGGCTCTTTCCATATTTTGGCAATTGTTAATAATGCTGCTATAAACATTGGGGTGCATATACACTTTCAAATCTGTATTTTTTTAAAGATTTTATTTATTTATTTGACAGATAGAGATCACAAGTAGGCAGAGAGGCAGGCAGAGAGAGAGAGAGGAGGAAGCAGGCTCCCTGCTGAGCAGAGAGCCCGATGCAGGGTTCGATGCAGGGCTTGATCCCAGGACCCTAGGATCATGACCTGAGCTGAAAGCAGAGGCTTTAACACACTGAGCCACCCAGGCGCCCCTCAAATCTGTATTTTTGTATCCTTTGGGTAAATACCTAGTAGTGCAATTGCTGAGATGTTATTCAATTCATGAATCATTTAGGGTAGTTCTATTTTTAACTTTTTGAGGAACCTTCAAACTATTTTTAACTTTTTGAGGAACCTTCAAACTATTTTGCATTCCCACCCATAGTATTGCATGTAGCTTTAAACCATAAAAGGAAAGATACTTGAACAAGGAGAAGCCATTTCATTTCAAAGGTGGAAGAAAAATCAAATAAATAACCACTTTATTTAATTAAAGCAGGAAGTAGGTAAGACAGAACAAGCCTTGCTTTGTGTATACTCTCTCCCCACAGTGAGTTCCCAAATTTGAGGTGTTCATAGGCTCAGTCCTGCTTCACATATATTTATTAAAAAGAAAAACCACAGGCCCATAATGGAGTCCCCTAAGTTAAGCTCCCATGTCAGTGAACTAAGATTTAATACCTAACCTAACTGCAGTTTCAAACCCCTAACTGGAATTGCCTGGCCAGCAGTCCTCTGAGAGAACTTTCTCCCTTACAAGGGCAATCTTAACTAAGCAATATATTCCTTGCCAATAGATTCCTTTCTTTTTTAAGCCCTCTCTCTGCCTTTAAAAATATTTTCTTTTCTGCAACTCAGCAGAGCTCCTTTGTATGTACTAGATGAGATGTTACTCAATTCATGAATCATTTAATAAAGCAAATTAGATCTTCAAATTTACTTGACTGAATTATTTTTTTTAAAGATTTTATTTATTTATTTGACAGAGAGGAGGAATACAAGCAGGGGGAGTGGGAGAGGGAGAAGCAGTAGGCTTGCCGCTGAGCAGGGAGCCCAATGTGGGGCTGAAACCCAGGACACTGGGATCATGATCTGAGACAAAAGCAGATGCTTAATGACTGAGCTTAATGACCCAGGAGCCCTTTGCTGAATTGTTTTAAAAACATATCCACTTCCTTGGTTATCTTATCTTGTTTTGTGTTGTCCAGTATTGATTATAAATTGCCAACTCTCAAATTTGTCTCCCAGGTCTCTCCCCAGAATCCAGACCCAAATACCCTAATGTTTATGCCACATCCTACCCTTTATGTCTAGGATGATCTGGAGTAACTGAACATGCCCAGACTTAAATGGAACCCCTACCCCTTTCTCCTTTCCAGTTAATTGCAGTGTCACCGCCCCCCCACCCCCGCCCCATTTGCTCTTGAGCCCATCCACACAATCTTTGTTCTTTCATGTTCCTGCAGTACTGCAGCTTGACCTTCCAGGTCTCCTGAGAATGGACTGACTTCTTTTATCCTCACAACTATCACCCTGGTCCAAATACCATGATCTCTACCTGGGATAATTGTAATTGGCCTCCCAGGGGCGGCCCACAAAAGGATCAGGACACACTGCCCCTAAAAAGACTGCTTTGGTATATTGATTATTTTGAATTGAAGGCACTCGACAAAACAGCAAATTCAGGAAGACGCTTTCTCTGAACTCCATTTATTTTTGTAAAGACAGATCTTTCTAAAGGAACTCAACTGCCATAAATACCTTGCCTGGTATTTCATCAGCCATGGAAGAATGACTCATTACAGGAGAGCAGAGTGGAAGTCCATACCCCATGCAGACAAACTTTGTCATAAACTAACAAACCTCCCATGTATTCTCCAAAGGGCCCATTCATCTTTCCTAAAAACCATTTTTTCTCTACTAAGAGGACTACATTTCCCTTACCTTACCATATTAAGATGGTAGATAAGCTCTCAAATCTCTCAGCCATGATATTCAATCTTTTTTTGTGTGTAATGTTCCGATGGTATAATATAGTAAAAAATTAATAGATTTGTATACTTTTTGTCCTGTTATTCTTCCAGTTGTGGGCATACTTCATTGACCCAGCTATAGAACCTTGGAGAGCAGATGGAAACATTTCCTCGCCTACCCTACCTCTGTCCTGGCCTTTCCTCGGGCAGTCTTACCAGAAAGAGCAACCTGTGACTTTTTTTTTTTTCTTTTTGTATAGGACTCCTTTCTCCACACAACCTGCCACTAGCTTTGGCCTCGCTGGGGGAAAAACATATTCCTTGAAGGTCCTCCCTGTGTCCTGTCTGCACTCCCTCTACACCCTGCCTCCTCCTCTCATCTTGTTTTGTCTCCATCACCTCCTTATTGTTCCTCTAATGGGCCAGACCTGTTCCCACCTCTGTTTCCTTGCATTTATGGATCCAGAGAGCCCCAAGCCTCACTGTCTGTTCCCTTTCAGGTTTTACCTTTTCAGGGGTGCTTTCTTGACCACTCTAATTAACCTGCAACCTGCTTCTACTGGTCCTCCATACCACCAGCACTTGATAGCACCTGAAAGATTGTATATTTTCTATCTTTTTAAAAACATTTTATTTGACAGATAGAGATCACAAGTAGGCAGAAAGGCAGGCAGAGAGAGAGAGGTGGGTGGTGGGGGAAGCAGGCTCCCTGCTGAGCAGAGAGCCTGATGCGGGGCTTGATCCCAGGACCCCGAGATCATGACCTGTGCCGAAGGCAGAGGCTTAACCCTCCGAGCCACCAAGGTGCCCTGTATATTTTCTTTTCTTCCTTTTTTTTTTTTTTAAGATTTTGTTTATTTATTTGACAGACAGAGATCACAAGTAGGCAGAGAGGCAGGCAGAGAGAGAAAGAGGAAGGGAAGCAGGCTCCATGCTGATCAGAGAGCCTGATGCTGGGCTTGATCCCAGGATTCTGGGATCATGACCTGAGCTGAAGACAGAGGTTTTAACCCACTGAGCCACCCAGGCACCCCTGCCCCGTATATTTTCTACCTTAATCTACTATTTGTCTGTATCTTTTCTGGTCCCATGTACCACCCCCCGCCCCGCCACCCACCCATAAGGGAAGACATTTTTGTTTTGTTTCCTACTTTTTCTCTTGTAACTAGAAAAATATATAATGATATGATCCATAAACACTAGTGAAATGGATACATGAAGAGGAGGTATTTGAATGGAAGTGAACAGGGAATGCATTCAAATTTCCACCTTTAAGACTCTCCATGTATGGAAAGGATGAACCAATGATGAGCCTTAGATGAGCCTTCTGATGAGCCTTAGATGAGCCTTCTCCTTCATGTGTGTGTGTGTGTGGGGGGGTGGCTTTTTTATAGTTATCACAGCAGAGAAATTCACTTACTTCTACTTACATACTTACTCTTCAGAGACTGACTCATTGCAGACATGTTTGATGTTCTCTCTGCACATCCCCTGGAATCCCTTTAGTCATGTTTCTGAAGGGTGTGCCCACCCAAGCTGTTCAGGTGCTTCAGTGGACTTCTCTCTCTGTAATTCCCTGGAGGATGAGCAATTCCATGTTGAGCTAGTGAGTCACTCACCAGGAGGAGGGGAGCATCACGGAAGTCCAAGAAACGAGGGAGCAAAGGAAAAACCTCAGGACAGAGCCTGGATGAGTGATGTGTTCATCTAAACTCCATGCCTGAATGAATTCCTACCACATGAATTCCCACCCTACTACCCAGACCTATACTAAACTTGAGGTTGTGTGTATGGTTCTGTTAAACATCATTCTCTTCAGTAAGAATCAGGATAGGGTAACAAGGGCAGGGGTCTTGGTAGGATCCTCAGGACTTGTCATCCAGCCTGGGGAAGTGTGTTCACTGATGGAAACAGAGGAAGAAGTAGGAGGGAATGTGAGAAATTTATATTAATAAAACTTCATATGTGTGTGTAGACATACATTTCTCATTTCATCTTCTTAATAGCTCTCCAAAGGCATTATACAACCCTTTCTGTCTTCAGATGAAGGATCTGAGTCTGGGACCTGAGAGATGTGTACCTGGAAGTCTTTCTAGGGGACCTCCCAGGCATCACTAGGGGCCTGTTCCCTAGAGCTTGAGCAGGTTCTCTGCCCTCTCACACTCTGTGAGCCACCCAGGAGGAGATATAGTTCACTGCACAAACACCACAGCTTTTCCACAGCCAGCAATGCCTCTCAGCCCTCCATGCACAAGCCAGCATCCCATCACTGCAGGTGCAGTTTGCTCACCCACTAAATCCGGAGAGAAAAGAGGTTTCTGATGTCAGCGATCACAGATATTTCCACTAAAACAACAGAAAATGTTGAGTCTGATGAAGTGTCCCCTGGAGCCCCTGACCTGGGAATACTCCACGGAACTATTCTCCCTGGGAAATGCAGGCACTGTGTGCTCCTGAGGTCACTGCACTGAGCAAGGGGCTGGAGAGCCACTGTCCTGCCTGGGTAAAGTGTGAAAGACAGTAGGAAGGATGACAGCCTCTGACTTGAGCCCCTCCCTCAGGAAGACTTGGGTGATAGTTGCAAACCCAGACTGACAGGATGTGAAAGTGAAACCATCATTTCTTCAAAGAACAAAGAGTTCCAGGAAAAGAAACAAAAAAGTGTTTTGACTTCAGGAGGCTCAGGGACAGAGGGGAGGGCAAAGAGACACTAGGGCCATGCAAGACACGTCTCTGATAATGCCTGTGAGGGCATCTAGCCAAGACTCCCATGGGAGCCCTACAAATAGGGAGGAAGGCTGTGAGCAAGTTTCCAAGGCTTCCAGTGAATGAGAGAAGCATTTTCCATCAGAAACCCTAACTTTTTTTTTTTTTTATTATCATCCACATTTTAATTTTTTTATTTTTTATAAACATATTTTTATCCCCAGGGGTACAGGTCTGTGAATCACCAGGTTTACACACTTCACAGCACTCACCAAATCAAATACCCTCCCCAATGTCCATAATCCCACCCCCTTCTCCCAAACCCCCTCCCCCCGGCAACCCTCAGTTTGTTTTGTGAGATTAAGAGTCACTTATGGTTTGTCTCCCTCCCAATCCCATCTTGTTTCATTTATTCTTCTTCTACCCACTGAAGCCTCCATGTTGCATCACCACTTCCTCATATCAGGGAGATCATATGATAGTTGTCTTTCTCTGCTTGACTTATTTCACTAAGCATGATACGCTCTAGTTCCATCCATGTTGTTGCAAATGGCAAGATTTCATTTCTTTTGATGGCTGCATAGTATTCCATTGTGTATATATACCACATCTTCTTGATCCATTCATCTGTTGATGGACATCTAGGTTCTTTCCATAGTTTGGCTATTGTGGACATTGCTGCTATAAACATTCGGGTGCATGTGTCCCTTTGGATCACTACATTTGTATCTTTAGGGTAAATACCCAATAGTGCAATTGCTGGGTCATAGGGCAGTTCTATTTTCAACATTTTGAGGAACCTCCATGCTGTTTTCCAGAGTGGCTGCACCAGCTTGCATTCCCACCAACAGTGTAGGAGGGTTCCCCTTTCTCCGCATCCTCGCCAGCATCTGTCATTTTCTGACTTGTTGATTTTAGCCATTCTGACTGGTGTGAGGTGATATCTCATTGTGGTTTTGATTTGTATTTCCCTGATGCCAAGTGATATGGAGCACTTTTTCATGTGTCTGTTCGCCATCTGGATGTCTTCTTTGCAGAAATGTCTGTTCATGTCTTCTGCCCATTTCTTGATTGGATTATTTGTTCTTTGGGTGTTGAGTTTGCTAAGTTCTTTATAGATTCTGGACACTAGTCCTTTATCTGATATGTCGTTTGCAAATATCTTCTCCCATTCTGTCAGTTGTCTTTTGATTTTGTTAACTGAGAAACCCTAACTTTTTGTGTCTTTCTGTTTCTTTCACTTTTAAGAGTCCTGTTGCTGGCTGCCATGTTGTCACACTTGGCCATGATTGACCCTGGCAGATCGTGGGGTCACATCCCATGAACAACTTAAACAACTAGGAGGGGTTTTGGGGAAATTTGACAAAACAGTAGGGTAGGATTCTAAAATCATATGGATTCTAAAATTTATACAGACCATTATAAGGTAAGTAGAAAGAGGCTGGATTCTAAAATTTATATTGACCATCAAGAGGAAAACACCAGAATTTCTTTAGAAGAAGAAAATAAGAGGGTCTGCTGTATCAGATAACATTTATTTTAATGGTATAGTATCTAAAACAGTTGATTTGGGCATAAGGATTGACCAACTGACTCACAGAAAGAGGACACAAGGCCCTGTGTAGGATTCAGGCATGTGTGGAGTTCTATGTCATGGGAGAAGTGTATTGGATGTCAGTGGGTATAGAAGGCAGCATCTAGTAAACAGAGCGGACAAACTGGTTCTCCACATGGACAGAGGTTACTGAATCTACTTATATCACTTATGATAATCAACTCCAGATGGATTTAAGACCTAAATTTCAAGTGGAAACTGTAGAAAGAAATATAGCTATGCTTAGAGAAAGTTTCCTTATATGAGATGGTACATGTATAAAGATACCAAGATGATAGCTGTATAGAAGAGACTGGCCAATATGATACTTTTGACTTTTTAAGATTTACTTGTTTATTTGACAGACAGGGAAGAAGGGACAAAGGGAGAGGGAGAGAGAGTGTCAAACAGATTCTGTACTGAGCATGGAACCTGTCAGAGGGCTCCATCTCATTACCTCAAGATCATGACCCAAGCTGAAACCATGTCTGTCGCTTAATAGACAGCATCACCCAGGTGCTCTGAGAAATTAATCTTTTTACATAGTGTTGAGATTAAATATTAAGAACCAGTAGAATGCTTTTGTCTTTACTGAAGATGGTCTGTAAGATGGTGGTTTGGGTCACTTTCTGGGAGTTGTCTCAGTTTTCCTGCGTGTCTCGTGTGTATATGGGAGGTGTTCCTGGATTTCAGGCCTTCTGACTTTGACATTTACACCACTGGCCTTCCAGTTCTCAGCCTCCAGACTCGAACTAGTAAACTGCTGGCTTTCCTGGTTCTCCAGTGCACAGACTTCTCAGCCTCCATCATCACTGGCGGTGGTGGTGGTGGAGGGAGTTAATACGATGCACGTGTCTGCATACATGATCAGACTCTAACAAGCCTAGAGCCAGCTGTGTCTTTGTAAGTCAACAAAAAGAATATATTTCCTCAGCATAAACTGTTCTACTCACCATAGCAGTGAAACTTGTCTTAATCTCTGGCTCTGGAGTTAGGCTTACAACACATGATAGTGGTAAAGTCTAAATGCACAATGTGTGAACATCCCTAGCCTTGTGCCAGGAATGCACTAGGTGTTCAATAAACAATGGTGTCGGGGGAGGAGTCAAGATGGCGGAGAAGTAGCAGGCTGAGACTACTTCAGCTAGCCGGAGATCAGCTAGACAGCTTATCTAAAGATTGCAAACACCTGAAAATCCATCGGCAGATCGAAGAGAAGAAGAACAGCAATTCTGGAAACAGAAAAACAACCACTTTCTGAAAGGTAGGACCGGCGGAGAAGTGAATCCAAAGTGACGGGAAGATAGACCCCAGGGGGAGGGGTCGGCTCCCGGCAAGTGGCAGAGCAACAGAGCACAAAATCAGGACTTTTAAAATCTGTTCTGCTGAGGGACATCGCTCCAGAGGCTAAACCGGGGTGAAGCCCACGCGGGGTCAGCGTGGCCTCAGGTCCCGCAGGGTCACAGAAGGATCGGGGTGTCTGAGTGTCGCAGAGCTTGTGGGTATTGGAACGGGAAAGCCAGCTACAGAGACAGAGCCGACAGTAAGCTTGCAGCTCGGTGTTACCTTGAACCGGTTGCAGGCTCAGTGAGCTCGGAGCGCGGGCGGAGGTCAGGCAGAGGGGAGTAACTGGGCACTGTTCTCTGAGGGTGCACTGAGGAGTGGGGCCCTGGGCTCTGGCTCCTCCGGGCTGGAGACCAGGAGGCCGCCATTTGTATTCCGGTCCTCCGGAACTCTATGGAAAGCGCTCAGGGAACAAAAGCTCCTGAAAGCAAACCCGAGCGGATTACTCACCCCAGCACCTGGTAAGGGGGGTGCAATTCCGCCTGGGGCAAAGACACTTGAGAATCACTACAACAGGCCCCTCCCCCAGAAGATCAATAAGAAATCCAGCCGAGACCAAGTTCACCTACCAAGGAGTGCGGTTTCAATACCAAGGAGAGCAGCAGAATTCCAGAGGATGAGAAAGCAAAGCACGGAACTCATGGCTTTTTCCCTGTGATTTTTTTTTTTAGTCTTGAAGTTAATTTAATTTTTTTCTTTTTCATTTTGTGTTTTTTTTCTCGCCTTCTGGTAAATTTTTTTTAAACTTTTACCTTTTTCTTTTTTAACGTTTTTTAACTAGTTTATCTAATATATATATTTTTCTTTTTTATATTTTTCTTATTTGTTTTCTTTTTTTTAATTCTTTTCCTTTTTTTTTCCTTTTCTTTCTTCCTTTTTGAACCTCTTTTTATCCCCTTTCTCCCCCATCACAATTTCGATCTCTTCTAATTTGGTTAAAGCATATTTTCCTGGGTTGTTGCCACCCTTTTAGTATTTTCCTTTCTCCTTCATATACTCTTATCTGGACAAAATGACAAGACGGAAAAATTCAACACACACAAAAAAAGAACAAGAGGCAGTACCGAAGGCTAGGGACCTAATCAATACAGACATTGGTAATATGTCAGATCTAGAGTTCAGAATGACAATTCTCAAGGTTCTAGCTGGGCTCGAAAAAGGCATGGAAGATATTAGAGAAACTCTCTCGAGAGATATAAAAGCCCTTTCTGGAGAAATAAAAGACTAAAATCTAACCAAGTTGAAATAAAAAAAGCTATTAATGAGGTGCAATCAAAATGGAGGCTCTCACTGCTAGGATAAATGAGGCAGAAGAAAGAATTAGTGCTATAGAAGACCAAATGACAGAGAATAAAGAAGCTGAGCAAAAGAGGGACAAACAGCTACTGGACCACGAGGGGAGAATTCGAGAGATAAGTGACACCATAAGACGAAACAACATTAGAATAATTGGGATTCCAGAAGAAGAAAGAGAGAGGGGAGCAGAAAGTATACTGGAGAGAAATATTGGGGAGAATTTCCCCAATATGGCAAAGGGAACAAGCATCAAAATTCAGGAGGTTCAGAGAATGCCCCTCAAAATCAATAAGAATAGGCCCACACCCCGTCACCTAATAGTAAAATTTACAAGTCTCAATGACAAAGAGAAAATCCTGAAAGCAGCCCGGGAAAAGAAGTCTGTAACATACAATGGTAAAAATATTAGATTGGCAGCTGACTTATCCACAGAGACCTGGCAGGCCAGAAAGAGCTGGCATGATATTTTCAGAGCACTAAACGAGAAAAACATGCAGCCAAGAATACTATATCCAGCTAGGCTATCATTGAAAATAGAAGGAGAGATTAAAAGCTTCCAGGACAAACAACAACTGAAAGAATTTGCAAACACCAAACCAGCTCTACAGGAAATCTTGAAAGGGGTCCTCTAAGCAAAGAGAGAGCCTACAAGTGGTAGATAAGAAAGGAACAGAGACCATATACAGTAACAGTCACCTTACAGGCAATACAATGGTACTAAATTCATATCTCTCAATAGTTACCCTGAATGTTAATGGGATAAATGCCCCTGTCAAAAGACACAGGGTATCAGAATGGATAAAAAAACAAAGCCCATCTATATGTTGCCTCCAAGAAACTCATTTTAAGCCCGAAGACACCTCCAGATTTAAAGTGAGGGGGTGGAAAAGAATTTACCATGCTAATGGACATCAGAAGAAAGCAGGAGTGGCAATCCTTATATCAGATCAATTAGATTTTAAGCCAAAGACTATAATAAGAGATGAGGAAGGACACTATATCATACTCAAAGGGTCTGTCCAACAAGATGATTTAACAATTTTAAATATCTATGCCCCCAACGTGGGAGCAGCCAGCCAACCATATAAACCAATTAATAGCAAAATCAAAGAAACACATCAACAATAATACAATAATAGTAGGGGACTTTAACACTCCCCTCACTGAAATGGACAGATCATCCAAGCAAAAGATCAACAAGGAAATAAAGGCCTTAAACGACACACTGGACCAGATGGACATCACAGATATATTCAAACATTTCATCCCAAAGCAACAAAATACACATTCTTCTCTAGTGCACATGGAACATTCTCCAGAATAGATCATATCCTCGGTCCTAAATCAGGACTCAACCGGTATCAAAAGATTGGGATCATTCCCAGCATATTTTCAGACCACAATGCTCTAAAGCTAGAACTCAACCACAAAAGGAAGTTTGGAAAGAACCCAAATACATGGAGACTAAACAGCATCCTTCTAAAGAATGAATGGGTCAACCAGGAAATTAAAGAAGAATTGAAAAAAATCATGGAAACAAGTGATAATGAAAATACAACGGTTCAAAATCTGTGGGACATACCAAAGGCAGTCCTGAGAGGAAAATATAGAGCGGTACAAGCCTTTCCCAAGAAACAAGAAAGGTCTCAGGTACACAACTTAACCCTACACCTAACAGAGCTGGAGAAAGAACAAGAAAGAAACCCTAAGCCCAGCAGGAGAAGAGAAATCATAAAGATCAGAGCAGAAATCAATGAAATAGAGACCAAAAAAACAATAGAACAAATCAACGAAAGTAGGAGCTGGTTCTTAGAAAGAATTAATAAAATTGATAAACCCCTGGCCCGACTTATCAAAAAGAAAAGAGAAAGGACCCAAATAAATAAAATCATGAATGAAAGAGGAGAGATCACAACTAACACCAAAGAAATACAAACTATTATAAGAACATACTATGAGCAACTCTACGCCAATAAATTTGACAATCTGGATGAAATGGATGCATTCCTAGAAACATATAAACTGCCACAACTGAACCAGGAAGAAATAGAAAGCCTAAACAGACCCATAACCAGTAAGGAGATTGAAACAGTCATTAAAAATCTCCAAACAAACAAATCCCAGGGCCAGACGGCTTCCCGGGGGAATTCTACCAAATATTTAAAGAAGAACTAATTCCTATTCTCCTGAAACTGTTCCAAAAAATAGAAATGGAAGGAAAACTTCCAAACTCATTTTATGAGGCCAGCATCACCTTGATCCCCAAACCAGACAAGGATCCCATCAAAAAAGAGAGCCTTAGACCAATATCCTTGATGAACACAGATGCGAAAATACTCAACAAAATATTAGCCAATAGGATTCAACAGTACATTAAAAGGATTATTCACCACGACCAAGTGGGATTTATTCCAGGGCTGCAAGTTTGGTTCAACATCCGCAAATCAGTCAATGTGATACAACACATCAATAAAAGAAAGAATAAGAACCATAGGATACTCTCAATAGATGCTGAAAAAGCATTTGACAAAGTACAGCATCCCTTCCGGATCAAAACTCTTCAAAGTGTAGGGATAGAGGGCACATACCTCAATATCATCAAAGCCATCTATGAAAAACCCACCGCAAATATCATTCTCAATGGAGAAAAACTGAAAGCTTTTCCGCTAAGGTCAGGAACACGGCAGGGATGTCCATTATCACCACTGCTATTCAACATCGTACTAGAGGTCCTAGCCTCAGCAATCAGACAACAAAAGGAAATTAAAGGCATCCAAATCGGCAAAGAAGAAGTCAAATTATCACTCTTCGCAGATGATATGATACTATATGTGGAAAACCCAAAAGACTCCACTCCAAAACTGCTAGAACTTGTACAGGAATTCAGTAACGTGTCAGGATATAAAATCAATGCACAGAAATCAGTTGCATTTCTCTACACCAACAGTAAGACAGAAGAAAGATAAATTAAGGAGTCAATCCCATTTACAATTGCACCCAAAACCATAAGACACCTAGGAATAAACCTAATCAAAGAGACACAGAATCTATACTCAGAAAACTATAAAATACTCATGAAAGAAATTGAGGAAGACACAAAGAAATGGAAAAATGTTCCTTGCTCCTGGATTGGAAGAATAAATATTGTGAAAATGTCTATGCCACCTAAAGCAATCTACATATTTAATGCAATTCCTATCAAAGAACCATCCATCTTTTTCAAAGAAATGGAACAAATAATTCTAAAATTTATATGGAACCAGAAAAGACCTCAAATAGCCAGAGGAATATTGAAAAACAAAGCCAACGTTGGTGGCATCACAATTCCGGACTTCAAGCTCTATTACAAAGCTGTCATCATCAAGACAGCATGGTACTGGCACAAAAACAGACACATAGGTCAATGGAACAGAATAGAGAGCCCAGAAACAGACCCTCAACTCTACAGTCAATTAATCTTCGACAAAGCAGGAAAGAATGTCCAATGGAAAAAAGACAGCCTCTTCAATAAATGGTGCTGGGAAAATTGGACAGCCACATGCAGAAAAATGAAATTGGACCATTTCCTTACACCACACACAAAAATAGACTCAACATGGATGAAGGACCTCAGTGTGCGAAAGGAATCCATCAAAATCCTTGAGGAGAACACAGGCAGCAACCTCTTTGACCTCAGCCGCAGCAACATCTTCCTAGGAACAACGCAGAAGGCAAGGGAAGCAAGGGCAAAAATGAACTATTGGGATTTCATCAATATCAAAAGCTTTTGCACAGCAAAGGAAACAGTTCACAAAATCAAAAGACAACTGACAGAATGGGAGAAGATATTTGCAAACGACATATCAGATATAGGACTAGTGTCCAGAATCTATAAAGAACTTAGCAAACTCAACATCCAAAGAACAAATAATCCAATCAAGAAATGGGCAGAGGACATGAACAGACATTTCTGCAAAGAAGACATCCAGATGGCCAACGGACACATGAAAAAGTGCTCCATATCACTCGGCATCAGGGAAATACAAATCAAAACCACAATGCGATATCACCTCACACCAGTCAGAATGGCTAAAATCAACAAGTCAGGAAATGACAGATGCTGGCGAGGATGCGGAGAAAGGGGAACCCTCCTCCACTGTTGGTGGGAATTGAAGCTGGTGCAGCCACTCTGGAAAACAGCATGGAGGTTCCTCAAAATGTTGAAAATAGAACTGCCCTATGACCCAGCAATTGCACTACTGGTATTTACCCTAAAGATGCAAACGTAGTGATCCAAAGGGGCACGTGCACCCGAATGTTTATAGCAGCAATGTCCACAATAGCCATACTATGGAAAGAACCTAGATGCCTATCAACAGATGAATGGATCACAAAGATGTGGTATATATACACAATGGAATACTATGCAGCCATCAAAAGAAATGAAATCTTGCCATTTGCGACAACATGGATGGAACTAGAGCGCATCATGCTTAGCGAAACAAGTCAAGCAGAGAAAGGCAATTATCATATGATCTCCCTGATATGAGGAAGTGGTGATGCAACATGGGGGCTTAAGTGGGTAGGAGAAGAATAAATGAAACAAGATGGGATTGGGAGGGAGCCAAACCATAAGTGACTCTTAATCTCACAAAACAAACTGAGGGTTGCTGGGGGGAGGGGTTTTGGGAGAAGGGGGTGGGATTATGGACATTGGTGAGGGTATGTGCTTTGGTGAGTGCTGTGAAGTGTGTAAACCTGGTGATTCACAGACCTGTACCCCTGGGGATAAAAATATATGTTTATTAAAAAAAAAAGAACCAGTAGAATACCTGTTAAATAAAGCTTCAAGAAAACTAAAAAAAATATTGTATAGACATGCATATGTAAGTGATAAGGCCACAAAAAGGAGAAAAGAATCATAAGCATATACTTCATGAAGTTGTTACCCAGGCCATTGTTAGAGATGTTCTATTTCTTGGGATGATTGTTCAGTATGTAGATGACCACTGTATTACCTGAGTAAGTAAAAGATACAAAATAGAGAAATATCTTAGTTCATTTCAGATTGTTGCTGTATCTATTCTTCTGTGTGTATTCGGTCCTGAATCCCTCCCTCCTGCTGTATTTTGTGGACATCAGAGAAATGTCCTCCATCTGACATATAGAGACAATCACTGCAATGATGGGACAAAGACTGAGAAATCATTCAGGGAGGAAGCATTGGGCAAGAGAGTCTGAAATTCCAGGTAGAAGCAATGGCAAGGCAAAGATGCAGGCTCACACATGAACTTGACATCTGGCTGTGGATGCAGAGGAGCACACACAGCCAGCCAATTACAGCTGCTGATAGTAAGGTAGGAAAATCCTCTGAGGCCCTGGTACCCTGGCAGTGATGGGGCTCTTTGTAGAGGGTGAGAGAAAGCTCCCATCATGGACTCCCCAGGGTTCATCTGCTCCCCAGCAGTGTGTGAGAATCTCTCTGGACATGGTGCTCTCTGTTGGGTTGGCTGAGGTCCGCAGTGTCCTTTGCACCCAAGGGGCTGGGGGCTGATGCCCCAGAATGCACAGCACAAGGTCCAGACTCAAACTCGCTGCTCCTAAGTCACCATTCAGAAATCAGGATACGTCCTAATTTATGAGGATATTGTAACATTCTCTCTGCTCAGAGGAAAGGAAATCAATTACTTTTTATGTCCAGAGCAGAGCTCCTGCCTATGGAGACAAAAGAATGTCTGGATCCTGAGATTAACCTGTATTTGGGTACACATGTATACACACTAAAACTGGCACATATTAAACAGTGCCTCATGCCTGAATCCTTTGTTTGTCCATGAGCACAAATATTGTACAACTACTGTAAAGGACCAAGGACGTGGACAGCACATATGTGCTTGGCAGATTGCTCTGCTGGCCATTTGTAGAGGGCTTTGTAGCTGAGACCAAGTGCACAGCTCCTTCTCCTCTGGTCAGTAGTGGCTACAGTGCTCAGTGGGCTGAGGCCTGATATCCAGAATGCACAATTCACAAGTCATAGTCTGACCCTCTGGTCTGAGCCCTCTGTGATCACATGACTCTTCCTCAAGACAAGTGGATGAGAACAGGTGTGGGATGGTCACTCTAGTGCCCATAACAAGTGGAATTGTCCTCTGGACACCAGCACAGCTGGTGCCTCTGAGGGTGAAATCCCTACTGGGCCACATCGGAGGTCTGCAGGCCTCTGCTGACTCCTCCCCCATGGAGCAGGAATCCATGGAAGAACGTGGAGCCCAGGAGAGACATACAAAATAGCAGACAGTACTTGAGGCCAAAATGAGCAGTACTAGGATTTGGGCCCTCATTTGGTGGGGGACAGGTGCATGGACACCAGGTGAGATCACAGCTGAGGTGAGGAAGAGAATTCCGTGGTGGCTGGAGCATCCTTACTGTGGTCTCTGTTGGTGGAAGTGAGTGATTCCCCTGAGCTGTGCAGGTTGGGTAATGTCAGGGAAGAGTTTTATTATTTATTTATTTATTTATTTATTTATTTATTTAAAAGAGTGTGCAAAGTCTAAGACCAAGTCTAAGATCAGGATACCAGTAGGTTTTGCTTCTCCTGAAGCCCCTCTCATTGGCTTGTAGATGGTCATCTTCCTGCTGTGTCCTCACATGGCCTTTCTGTGTGTGTGTGTATCCCTGGTGCTCTTCTAAGGACACAAGTCCTACTGGATAGGCTCCCGCCCATCTGAGGGAGTTAATCTTCACTATCTCCTTATACAACCTCCTACAAATACAGGTACAATGGGGTCTAGAGCTTCAACATAGGACTTTGGGAGGGATATACTTCAGTCAGAACAAATCGTAGTCGAAAATAGTTTATAGTAGCAGTACTCCGTGTGTAATGTAAGAGATGGACTAGAAAATGGTGTGGGTATGTCTGAGAACCCAGCACCCCTGGGGAAATTCATTCAGAGGAAGACCCAGGAGGATGACCCAGCAGCTCCTGCAGAACTTAAAGGACATGATTCAGGAAGCTGTTTCAGAGGTGGATGTGTCCATCACCATGTAACCTCCTCAAGACAGAAATCGGTGGTCACAGGCATCAAGTTATAAGTGTACTCTGTATTTGAGATATAAGGGTAGGAAATCCTTCTCAACTGTCTTATAGTAATAGAAATATAGAAAATATCTGAGTGATGGGAGATTTGAGGCTCTTCGATTAAGTAATGCATTCTCTTTCTTTGGTGCAATGTGTTAAGAATCCATATGTTGGGGGACCTGGGTGGCTCAATTGTTAAGTGTCTGCCTTTGGGTCAGGTCATGTTCCCAGGGTCCTGAGATAGAGCCCCACATTAGGCTCTCTGCTCAGCGGGAAGCCTGCTTCTCTTTTTCCCACTCCTACTCACCCTGCTTGTGTTGCATCTCTCGCTGACTCTCTCTGTGTCAAATAAATTTTTAAAAAGTCTTAAAAAATTAAAAAAAGAGGGGTGCCTGGGTGGCTCAGTGGGTTAAGCCTCTGCCTTTGGCTCAGGTCATGATCTCAGGGTCCTGGAATCGAGCCCCGTGTCCGGCTTTCTGCTCAGCGGGGAGCCTGCTTCCCCCCTCTCTCTGTCTGCTTCTCTGCCTATTTGTGATCTCTCTCTCTGTCAAATAAATAAATAAAATTTAAAAAAATAAAAAAAAAACAACAAAAAAAGAATTCATATGTTATGAATTACACTCCTATTTCTGGAGACGTTTCTACACAGGTGTACCAGAAACATGTATAAGATGTTTACAGGAGAAGTCTTTGAAGAGAAAGAAACAACTGTAAATAACCCCTATCCAAAATGTCCACTGACAGGAAATAGATAATATGTTCTACCTTTGCAAAATGGAAAACACATGCGATAGAAACAATTGTAAATGAAAAGCAGCTTACAGAAGATTCTATTTTTCTAAAGCACCCAAACACACAAAATTATACAATATTGTCTGAAGAAACACACATAAATGGTAAAAACCAATGAAAGCAAAAAAAAAAAAAGTTAAAATTTGAAGGATTTGTACTTCTGAGATGAGATGTGGAGAGAATATGGGGTAAAGCTTGTGGAAATATTCAGTGATATAAGAAACACCTAGTTCCTCATTCGGGAGTTGAGTACACAAGTATTTATATTTATATCTTGCTTTATTCTGCGTGTATGTATGCATGAAATATCATATATCCTATTGTAGTTAGCTGCTGAACACATATTACTCTTAGGAAATGTAACAAAGGACAATGCCAAAGCTGAAGAACATTGTAAGCAGACATTATCTTTTTCAATAGACTACTTTAGAGCAGTTTTGGGTAAATAGCAATATTGAGCAGAAGGTACAGAGGGTTCCCATGTACCCCATGCCCTTATACAAGTACAGCCTCCCCACTGTCAACAACTCACACCATCCTACAGTTCATGAGCTCAAACTGACCCATCTTTCTCCGTCCATGTCCATAGTTTACATTGGCTTCCCTCTTGGGGTTGTGTGTTTTATGGGATTTGACAAAAGTATAATTTGTCTGCCATTAGCCCATCATTACCACTTCACACAGAGTGGTTTCACTGCTCTAAATGGCCTCTGTGCTCCATCGGCTTGTCCCTCCCTCCCCTGAATCCTTGGAAACCACTAATCTTTTTATTGAATTTTAGTTTTGCCTTTTTCGGAATGTTACACAGTTGGAATCGTGCAGTATATAGCCTTTCCAGATTGGTTTCTCCCACTTGGTAATATGCATCTCCATGCCTTTTCACATCAGCTGTCATTTAAGGATGCTTCTGAATGGAGTGTTGATGGAAGTGCTCTAGGTCATCAGTCCCTGATGATATTTCTGACATAGTCCCTAGGGATGAAGAGTTCCTACAATTTTCCATGGAGATAACCAGGCGACCATCCAAGGAATGCGAATGGAATTGATATTGGGCTTTTTACTGGCAAAATGGCATGCTGGAAGGAGATAGATCTTCAGAATTCTAAGATGAAATGATGTTGTATCCAGAATCCCACACTCAGGCTATGTATTGAAAGTGAGCACTAAATAAAAGTATTAATTGGAAATGCAAAGACTAGAAACTTTACCTCCCAGGGAACTTTCCCCCTTCTCACTTTATTTGAGAATGGATGCAATGTAAATGAACAGGGAACAGGAAATCCAAGACCAGCACAATGTAATGGACAGAAGTGAGCAAGGCCTGTGCTCCAGGCTGGGAGAGCAAGTAGTCCAAGTGAGAGCAGGAATTAGAGGTGTTGTACAGAACTTCTTCAGGGAGAACCCTAGCCTGCTGTTCCTCAGGGGAGTGCTCACATTCTACTGTCATTTACTCTCCTTCCAACTACTGAGCATCACTCTTTTTTACCCCCTCCTTTTTTAAAATATAGAGCCTCAAACTGGATAACTCCGTATGGCCTGAGGCTGAGTGAAAAGAACTGTGAATGTTGGCATGGGTTGGTCCTTCAACAGAAAGCAGGGAAGGACATGTCCAGGGGGGCAAAGAGGGAAGGGCTGTGATTGAAGAAGGTGCAGCTTCTTCATGCGAGGTCCATGCAGGAGTGACCGTCACAGACAGAGGTCATTCACAGCTACCTTTCTGTCAGGAGCTTCTTGATGTTATGATCTGTTACCTGTTGTTGTGGAACAAATACCCTGAAACATAGTAGCTTAAAAAACAAGTGTTTATTTGCTTATAGACACTCTCTAATATAGAGTATCTTGTAAAGCCAGAAGCTGCAGAATTTCCATAACAAAATTTTTGTATTCTTGGTCATTCCATTCTTGCTGGCACATTCCATTAGTCATTCCAGGGAAGGATTAAACAAAGCCACAAAAATAGGAGACAATGTTGGAGGCCATCTTAAAGGTGCCCACCACTGACCTAGGGGCAGGTCAAGATTGTGATTTCCCTTCGTATTGGACCTCACCCCTGCTGGGACTCCCTGTTGCACTGAAGAAGAAACTCTCATCAGAGCTTTTGATCACTAGCCTTCTTGAGGATCTCTCCTCTTTTGTCTTTGATTGGTTTTCTATGTTAGCTTCCTATGTGGTACAATACATGATCTCAAACTCCCCAGTAGAACTCGGGCTTCCTGGTGTGACCTGGTTTTCTTTGTGGCTGTGCTATGGGAGGCTCCAGTGGGTAGGAGCTCTTATTTACCCTCCCTCATCATGATCACCCAGAAGAGGCAGGTTAGGGTTGGGTTTACACTAAGAAGTCTGAACCTACAGTCATTCTGACCTCTGAAACCCTTTGACTACTCATCTCAATTGTCTCATCCCTCATTCTCGGGAGATCTCAGGATGCAGGATAGTGATCTGTATGGGACTGTCTTCTGCTTCATGAACTTTCCAAAAGGGAAACTTAAGCTGAGTTGGAGAAAGAATGAGAAGTAACTGTGGCTTCAAGGCTTCCATGTGAATTCAGGTCTCTTCCAGCAAACTTTTCTCTTTCCATTGGACGGACAATCTGAGGACGCTCATCTTTTGGTGGAACTGTCTTTCAGTGTTATCTCTTCTTAGCCGTGAAGAGAAGGAATATAATACCAAACATTTATAGAATTACATGCCTGACACTATTCTTTGTGCTTTATTTGCCTTAATTCATTAAATCCTCACATTACCTAGATGTGGATGGGTATCTTAGGATGTAATATTTTGAGAAATTAAGAGAGAGGAATGTCAGTTGATTTGCCCAAGATCACATGGCAAGGGCAGGCTGGAACCAGGATTTAACCTTGGGATTCCTAACCACTCCACTATGCCTCTTTTGGTTCACTTCCATTCAATATTAATTTCACTCTCTATCCCAATGAATAGTCATGATAACCTCTGATAAACCCTCCTTTTTGAGCAGAAGCCTAAAAATGGGCAAAAATTTTATATATTAAGCCAGTTCAGACATCTACCAAATTCAGATTGGACTCCACACTAGGTGAAATCTTCCCAGGTAAATAGAGTAAGCTGATGGTGGTGACAGAAATGATGCAGGGATGGAGAGTTGCTCTTGTGAGGACTGAATGATTCCCACAGTGGTGATAACCAGGTCATGACACTTCTAGTGGTGGACAGTGAGGTTTCAAATTTTATTTGAAAAAAAATTTTTTTTAATTTCTTTTCAGCATAACAGTATTCATTGTTTTTGTACCACATCCAGTGCTCCATGCGATATGTGCCCTCCCCAATAGCCACTACCTGGTTCCCCCAACCTCCCACCCCCCGCCCCTTCAAAATCCTCAGATTGTTTTTCAGTGTTCATAATCTCTTATGGTTCACCTCCCCTTCCAATTTCCCTCAACTCCCTTCTCCTCTCCATCTCCCCATGTCCTCTGTGTTATTCCTTATGCTCCACAAATAAGTGAAACCATATAATTGACTCTCTCTGCTTGACTTATTTCACTCAGCATAATCTCTTCCAGTCCCATCCATGTTGCTACAAAAGTTGGGTATTCATCCTTTCTGATGGAGCCATAATACTCCATAGTGTATA